>NW_009595241.1:14986-28132 GCF_000690535.1 Cariama cristata | reverse complement strand
AGAGAGGGGGGGGGGGGGCGGGGGGGGGGGGGGGGGGGGTGGTGTGGTGGTGGTGGTGCAGGTGTGTCTCTGAAACAGAAAGGTCCACTTTTGCCACTAAAAGTAATTTGAATTAGCTGTCAGTGTTTGGGCTTTGTTTTGTTCTCTAATGTCAGATAGAAAACATGGGTAGTACTGGACAGCATGTGTGAGAGGAATGGAGATACTAAGGCATTGGCAGAGGAAGTGGTGGTGGAAGAAAGCAGACATTGCTTATCAGTAGGAATGTCTGGGGAAATCCAGGTAGAATGTGGAATAGGGAAGTGCTGGCAGAAAGGTGATAAGGCTATGTCCCCAAGTAACAAATCAGCCTGAATGGGACCTAATCAGTTAGGATGTCAAGAAAGACCTCCTTCACTTACTGTTTTTTCTTGTCCTGCAATGATGTGTTCCAGACGGATTTCTGGACTGTAACCCTTCATCATCACCTCCCTCACTCCTTCCTCCCTGTTGCACTCCCTCCCGTTAGGGTCTGGGTTTGTGGGTGAGGGAGTGACTGTATATGTTTGAACAGGATGAATGCAAGTGATCTGCATGACCATGAAGAGCCACAGAGGAGACGGCTGCAGCTGTAAAGATGGGAGATAACAAATGTATGAAGAAGTTCTTTAGTGTAAAGAAATAGTGGAAAGATTTAAATAGAAATGTATCACAGAAGATAGAGAGGAAAACTGTCCCTCATTCATTCATTGCTGAGTTGTTCTTTAACACTGTCTTTCTGTAGTTTCATAGTTGTCTTCTAGATGTTTCCATTGTGCAATTGATAGGTTGTGCAGAAAATGAAGAGGCTAAATGAATCTTTGGTAATTCTTCCTGCAGAAAGCATTGCTTTGAGCAGAGAAATAATTGTAGTAATTACACTTCAGCTCTCAGAATTATAGCATTGAAATGGAAAAGGCTAATCATCTGTACCTTTCTTCTGCTCTGTGGAACACCTGGGATATTTAATTAAAAATAATGTAACTGGTGTAGTTTCCATCTTTACCCATCGGAAAACAAATTAATACTTACCTGTTTGATTTAAAATTAGTACAGATTAGAATTCTTGTACTCTTATCTGCGGTGAAAAGCCTAGACTTGTCTCAGGATTTCTTAAGAGATTGTCCTACTAATTGTATGTTCTCCATAGGTGCGGTGGGCAGATCTAGAAGAAAAAAAAGATGCAGACAGGAAAAGGGCCATTGGTTTTGTTGTTGGACAAACAGATTGGGAGAAGATAACAGATGAAAGTGGTCATCTTGCTGAGAGAGCCCTCAACCGCACCAAGTATATATGAAAAAGTGGTTAAATGGGATTTCATGCCTTTAAGGTAAGTATTCAGTATTCTTGCATGTTTCTAGCCTTGATGGTTTTTAGGATTTTTAAGAGTTGAGGTTGCAGTTCATGTCATTGTTAGAGTTCTCCCAGACAAGATTATTTGATTGGAGTCTTGTATAATAGGTATCAGCTGTGCCCATGTTAATACGCAGCCTCCTGGGCAGCATCTAAAAATAAAAGGAGAAGGATTGTCAGCTATCAATCTCCAAACTTTATTAACAGAAAGATTATGTTTTCATTAAAAGAGTAGTTTAACTGTGTGCCCAGTCCCATCTAGTTCAGATTTTGCATACTATATCTTAACTCTGACCATGTTAATTGCTGTTTTACTTGGTGTAACAAACTTTTCCTTTCTTTACAGGCCATTTGCTCTGAGGAGAAGTGAACCAAGGTGTCATAAGCATCTTGCATGGGTCATGTCACTCCCACCTTCACAGTTTTTCTTTGTTACTTTAGTTTCAGCAATTTTCTTGAGATATTGGCAGATAACCAGTGCCCTCAAAAAACCCAGTGAATCCCGCTGCTCCTAAGTGAGAAAGACAGTTTACTTTTTAATATTTTTGGAGGGGAGGGAGGGGGAGGGCCAGTAGTTTTAGCTGCTGTTTGTGGGATAAAGTGGAAGGATTAGACAGACGTTACCTCCACTGTACTGTCACAGAATGTTTATCACCTTTTGCTTTGTGGCTGTTCTCGTTTTATACTGTATGTACCTTGTAGCTTATTGTATTAGGAAGCAGAACAATAAATTTCACTATAAACTCAGTGTTCCTGGTGGACCATATAGCATGGTTTTTGTTTGACATTTTAAATGTGGTCTGTGTTCACATGTTGACAGTGCTCGGAACTGTCCTTACCTGGAAGAGGTGCTGTGCTCATATTCTGGAATGTGTCCTGTCTTCTAGGTTTACCACCTGCTCTTCTTCTCATAGACAGCTCCAGTAAGGCCCCAGGTTTTGCTGGCCTTTAGGAGTCATACCATTCTCATTCTTCCTGGAGACCAGGAATGAACATTATTTTTTTGGATCCTAGTTTCTCAGTTATGTCAAATTTCCATTACTACATGAGTATAAATTCTGTTGGATGGCTCTGAAATACTCAAGGTAGTAATGTATGAAAAACATTTATTTAATGCTCAACTTGAAAACAGGTGCTACGGAGTTCTCTGGAGGGCAGCCTAGAAAATTCATTTTGGTCTTACTATGTCTTTTAGTCAACATTGATCCCTATCAGGGTATTTTCATTCCATTCATAGGACTACTGTCTCATAGAGAAACATCATTAAAAGAAGCAACAAAGACCGGAAGTTACACCTTTCTTTTCCTTTAATAAATGTGTTTAGCTTGCTAAAAACCATAAATGAATAGCAGTCCACACTATTAAAAGTGGTACAAACTCTTCATAGGTGCTGGTATATTGCTTCCTCACAGCATCAGGTTTGCTGATGAAAACTTTCTTTTGTCCTCTCAGGTTTTGAAGCAAATGCCTTGTGTTAACAATGTTGTAACCAGGCAAGGTGTTTAAATCTGAAAATAATTGCTGTTTTACTGGTGAAATTAATTTTTTTCTCCTGATCTTTCTGAGGGAAGAAAATGAAGTCCTGAATTTCCTTCTCTGCTATTCTTTGTTGCTCTGCTGAGTGATTACATTGCAGTTCGCGTCTAAGTTGGTAAATCAACTAGTTCTGGTGTGGTGGTAGTTCATGCTGTTCAAGGAGAGCCATGGTGCTAATAGATGGTTTTGTTTGCCATTCTGATGTTTTGGTTTATTGGATGCTTCTCAGCCTTGTCTGTGGTGCATGATTGAAATCTCTTTGGTAAACAGGGGGAATAGCTGAACTTGTGTTATGCCCTGAATGTGTTTAATACAAGAAAATCAAGCTCCCTGAATGCCGTGGTTTTTAAATGGAAGGTAATAAATATGCATTTTCTGTGTACACATACTGTTATGTAGCATATATACTTTTTTTTTAACGTTGCCAAGTACTGTTTGAATTCTGACTGAGAATTGTTGACAAAGGGAAACTAATAGTTAACAAGAAATCAGTATTGTGTATTGCTGTGGAAATCAGGCAAGCTTCGCTTCGGAGAAGTTACTCTCTCAGGTACGTGTAAAATGGGTTTCAGTCTATCCTCTGTGGTCCATAACGAAACTGGAGTTCTTGTGGCACGCTCTTGTTGAGTTGATGCTGTTTCTTGACTTTTAAGAACTGATAATGGTTTTGTCTGTATTTTTGGTAATACACCTGAACTAGATCCTTTTCTAACATTTTCCTTTCCAGGCTAAATAATTCTGGAGCATGCAAATGGATAGCGTGTGACAGAACTGATCATATTGTTTACTGTTTTTAACAATTTTGAAAATTATTTTAGCAGATAACACCCAGAGGGGTCACAGTGTTTATTCTGTAGTGCATGTACAATTAGAGATGAGCAGAGAATACACATAAAGTTATCTTTTACTCTGATGAGAACAGAGAGAAAATTATCAGTGTTCAAGTTTAGGGCAAAATTTCGGTTATGAAAACATACTATTGCAAACTGTTTGTCAGACTGTTTGATCAGAACAGGCTGAAGGGCTTGGATTTTTTTTTGTTGTTGTTTTCCTGGTTCCCTGAAGTTCAGAACTTTTCCATTTCTGTAGTACAGAAATATCATTCCATAATCTTTGCCGTTTGTTTCAGTTGTTTTAAATGTTTAGCAGGTCAGTCTTCATCTGCTTGATGGGAAGTCGTTCTCAAAGGAAATAACTTATGCCAGAGCTACAACCTGTAACAGATTCTACATACTCTAGTCCTTCAGTGAATGAAGAAATCAAGCAAAAAGGAAAAATTCATCATTGCTCTTGACAGAACTGAGAATAGCTAGGTAGTCCTATGCTTGGCTCGTAGTGAGAGGCTGCAGTAATCTGGAAAATCCTTCACTACAGACTGCAGTAAGTTTTGATCCTGATGGAGTTCTTACTTATCATCTGCTCACTGATATTCACAGTAGAATCTTTCACAGCGCTGAACAGAAAGAATACCCACTTTCCTTGATGGCTAAATAGGAAAATATGCATCCAGTGCTCTCGGCTAACGATCCATCTTTGACCATGCAGGCAATTGTGCTGACTCTAAGTTGGACTGTTTCTGTGCAATGCATCACATTTCAAAATAGGACTATGAAAAAAAACTGCTGCTGCTGCAGGATGGAGCTGCTACCTCTTGAGCTAAGTTGACTGTTAAAACAGTATTTTCTGTGAATTACAATTTCTTATAGCACTTCAGTTTTTCTCAAGACCGTCTGGGTTTTTAAGAATATTGAAACTACCTGTCTCATGGTAGAAGTACATGTGCTTTTTGCAAGGGAATGTGCAACCTAAGACATGCTGCCTGCTATCTGAATAGAGCTTACTTGTCATCTTCAGTCACCTTGTGTTTTAATGTAGGATTGCTCATTAAGCATGATGGTCTGACTATGGTGTGAAGGAATGAAAATATAGCATAGAATATTATATCAGTTCTGGAAATGTCATGGTTTTCTTTTTCTTAAATGTTTACATCAACATAGACAAACAACTTACCTTGCATTATTAGTTCTCAGCCTTTAGAAGGCAAGAATTGTCATTGATACAAGTTAGAGTTTCACTTTTCACGCATCAGGTTGGGTTTGATATTTTTTGGACTGTTTCACTCATCTTTGCGAACCCTGTCCATTAATTGTTCCTTGTCTGTCTGTTGGTAAACAAAATACATCACTGTTATTATCTGTTTGTAAGGCATTGTTTTAACTATTTTCTGAAACCTTTTAATCTCTGAACAACTATTTAGGTACCATGGAGATACTAAGTAGGATTTCAGTAGTGATTTTTATGAAAGGATTGAATTGGAAAAGTACAGTTGTAATATTACACTGAAACAAATATATTAACTTATCCCCAAAAAGCCTGCATCTAATCCAGTTGAAGAGTTGAAAATTGTGAAGAATCATGATTTGCCAGTCACATTATGCTTCCTGCAGAAGTCGTCTGTTGATAGTGTGCTTTTCAGTGAGAACAACATGACCTCACCAGCCAAAATCAGGTTTTCCCAATTTGAGATTTCAACATCATTGGAACACTGAGAATCCTTTTCAAAGGAATGAAGTAATTCAGCCTGTGGGACAGTTGGTTGCCATCTAAACAAATGTGTTGTTACCAGAAGAAGAAATATTCTTTGTCCATTTATTTAATGCAGCTGTCACAGTGAATCATTTTGTGCCTTTCAGACACAATTTCCCTTAGCAGATTATGTCATTTTATTATTAATATTGCTGCCGTGAAATTTTGGAAACCCACACAATGTTGGACAGACCTTGGGACTTGAAGAAAATATGGTTGATCTGGTTTGGAGGCAAATTGTGCTTTTTGCTATGAAGTTCCTACTATCTCTGCCAGCATGCAGCTAGTTAACTGTGAGTTAACTGAACTGAAACCCAGGAACTCTCTTGCAATACTGTAACTCAGCATACATGGACTGGAAAGGGGAATCTGGAAAGGGAGAATTTTCTTTGTCTGTGGAACATTCACATGGTCTGCATCGTTAGGAAGCCAAATATCGATGGGTACATGGTTCTTTTTTATTATGCCTCTCTTAATTATTTAATGTTTCCCAGATTACTTCTGGGAAATGAGGTCTCAATACTGAACTTGAGGTCGACTTACAATTTGCGATCAAACTGTGCCAGGATAACCTGCATACTATGAGATAATTGTCTTTGAGGAGCACAGATGATCATCCCAGTTGAGATTTACACATTTGCAGCATGAACTGTAAGTGAGTAAAAAGAAATTCAAGTTTTTACAACGTGGTGGTGTAAGGCTGATTATACTTAGTTTTCTTATCATAGTAGAAGTGAGAAGAGAAAGAACAGAAATTTCCTAGTATTTAAAATATGAATGGCACAATTCTCATCTTATTTTGAGTCTCTAGGGCAATCATCTTTATTCTCTCATAAAGCTTGAATCAAAGTTGTTTTCTGCTGCTCATCCATTCCTACAGGTGCGAGTCAGAATCCTTCAACCAACTAAAGGAACACCAAATAACTTATGGTTTCTGCTCAAGTTTAATCACGTTCTTCTTCATGGTGAAACCTTTTTGTTTCATTCTTACCAGTGGAGTGTTCCAGCAATTGCAATGTCTCTTTCTACCACTTCCAAATTTGCATGATACTGGATCTGCAGCCTGGAGCCTTAAATCTTCCTCATGGATACAGGTTGGAAAGTTGGTAATCACAATATTTCATTCAGGTAGATTATCACTTTCTAGCTGATTAATACTGTTTGGAAGCAGAATGTGCTCTTTTATTCATGGTTTTGCTTAAACCAGGTAAGCGCAAGTACTGTTACCAAACAAAAAGTACAGCAAGTTACTGGAAATGAAGAGACAAAAGTGTTTTGAAGTTGCTTATGTTTTCCATTCTGTGTTAGGTTGCTAGTCAGGAGGCTTTCGTCTCTTTGAATTGTAGGATTTAAGATTTAAATATGCAAAACCTTAAAGCTGCCTGTGTGGAAATGGCACAGTTTCATTTTTTTCTACTATTTTTCTGACTTGTGGAACTCTCAGATGGAATCTCTTTGGCAGGGGAGGGCTTTCTGTAGGGCTTCTGCTCTAGAGTGTCAGTCATTCAAATATTTCCCCATACTGCTTCCTTTGTATGTGTGTACAGGGACAAAGTTTGTTTCCTTAACTGTTCAAGATACACATATATGAATGGATGTTTGGCTTTACACAAGAAATTTCTGATGCTTTTTATTAGGATGGCACCTGAACTGTCTACTGTGACCAGTATATTCATATATGAAGTTGCTGTGTTTGAACAGGTAGTATTCTCAGGGGAATACATGAAGACGGCAAGGTTGTTATCACTTCACCAGTTCCTGTGATGTTGCTGTCTTTGGAGAGAAATTATAACTGCAATGCTCCTTGGAGGAAAAAAAAAAAAAAGAAAAAAGAAAAAAACAACAAAACCACGCCCTGAGAAGTAAAAACTCTCCATCTAAACAAAGGAAGAAAACAAAAAAAGAAAAATGATAATTCAGTTAGTTCAGTTATCTGAGCTGGAATCTGTCTTGTGTGGCTAGAATGTGCTAGCAGCCCCACTGTCTGAGGTGTCTGCTTTAGCACCTGGCCGTGCATGTATTTGTGGAGGAGGATGTGAAATTAATCCCTACCATTTTTTCAAAAGTATAGTTGAGCAAGCTGATTTAGAAAGCAGTTTGTCTTGAAAAAGCCTGTTTAGGGTAATTTGAAAGTACTCTTTAATTCTCTTCAAAAGCACAAGCCATTAACAGATTACACATAAACTGAAACATGCCCCTAAAAAAATAGAAGCATCTTTCAAAAACTAAGATTTCTTCTCTTTAAATCTTGTAGGATATTACTTTTCTTCTCTGGGGATTAGCACAGAAAGGGAACAGAGCTGCAGTTCTTCCCTGCTTCAGAGTGAAAATGGCCTTAGAACACAAAAAAAATAAACACTTGTTTTGACAGGTAGGTAATAAAGACAATGACTTTAATTTGGCACTACATCGTATGTGGATGACAAGGTATCTTAAGCAGCATTTAAAAATTATCTTTTTATTCTGTTTTGTAAGTCTGATGCAGATAGTAATAAAAGTTTTGTTTGACCACTGTTGCTGATCCAGGTACTTGCCTTTGTACATGTAGCTTCTGGTTTTTGAGAATACTGTATTACTGTTTGAAGCACAGAAAACGCAACTTTACCATCAAACACCTACACTATTTCAACTTCTTCATCTGTGGATGCTCAGAACTCTTGTGCAAGCGATGAGTCTTTACTGCTATTCTTTGAGGTGTTTGTTTTTCCATTTCCTTTGAACTGAAGTTGCCAAATCCTTTTCTTTGAAGAAGACGTGAACAGATTAACATGTCTGGTAGCAAATCTCATTGTACTCTTCAATTAGGGTCATACAAGATTTTTCAGGTAATGACAACCAGATGGCACTAAAGCTTTGATTTTCATGTTAGGATTAAATTGGAGAAAAAAACAAAAGCTTGAAATTGTTTCCACTATAATTAAATTTTTGTGGTTTCATGTTGCCCAATACAGTTTTAAACCAATAACTGCTACTTTATGAAAGAAAAAGTCACCACTTTTCTATGGAAAAAATTTCAGTGGGTTAACATCACGCTATTGTGTGGAGTATCACTTGCAGTCCACAGTCAAGATTTTGTGCTCCATTGAACCTATGTGCTGCATAACTATGGAACAAGATCTTTCGTCTGCCTTAAGGAGAGTCAGCAAGATTAAATGGTCTTTTATATCATGCTAAAAAGCTTGACAACTGGTGACATCTAATGGAAAACAGCATTTAACTTGCTAGTAGCTGCTTGTGGATTGTAGAGTCTTTAAATGTATTGTAGCAAGAAATAATTCTTCTGAAGCCTTCCTAGGTTTCTTATTGAATCTTTTGCTTTTTTCCTCTTGGAATGAATAAAAATAAAGATAAATATCCAAACCAAAGCACTAAAGATACTTCTGATAGAAGAACCTGCTAATTTCACTCTGGCTAAGATATCTCAGAACTTCAGCTTCATCAGAGGTTCTACCAAGATCTCCCTCAAAGAAATGTACTTGAAGCTGTAATGTGAACGGTTCAAATAGGCTTGTGCAATGTATGTTATGATTACTGCACGTTTTGCAGTAGCTACTTTATAGTTAAGGAAGAATCTGAACACCTTTTCCCAAGGAGTTTACAATCTACATATTCCTTTATTAGGAATATAACGATTTCTATCTCCTTTCCCTTCTCGCAGCAAGCAGAGAGAATCTGCTGCAAGGCTGAAGGGACAACCCTAAAGTAAACTTGGATAAAAACTTATTTTTACTGAAAAGTCTGTCTGTTACAGCCTCATTGCAGTACATGTGTTTCAGATGTAGCTTGAGAAGAATATTCAGATACCCTTTAAGCAATTTATCTACAAATCTGTTGGGGAGAGACACTGACATGGTGAGTATGCTGCATTGCTAGTAGTATGCTAACAGTGCATGTCTGTACCTCCTACTTGAAGATGAACTTGGAGCAGAACAAAAATCTGACTAAAAGGCTAGATTTACCTCAGTACAACCAGAAGTGACTGTTTGGCTTTGAGTCAGTTTGGGGAACGGATGAAACCTGTGACCTTCAGTGATAAATATTTCTCCACCACCTCCTTTGTCAATTGTGTCCAGTACTGGCTTGTAGAAGATGGTCTCAGTCCTGCAGATTTCCATCCCTCTCTTGTTCCTAAGCTAGACTTACGATGTGCTGTGTTGAAGGAAAGGACTGCCCAGAAGTTAAGACTGGCACAATTTATGTTTTGCTAAATGCAAAAATGCTGACCGTATCATGTCACTTTGCGCTCTGCTTTGATAGTTTCTTGGATTCTGCATCTCAATCATAGTCTTGAATTTAATTTGAAAAGCCACAGTTGTCCAGAGAATTTCTCTCTCAAAGGCGATTCTCTGCTACATACTCTGATGCAGCAGCATCCAGTGCAGTCAGAGTTTCGGAGACGAGTTCCTCAACAGTGTCTGCTACAGCTGAGCAATCTTGTAGAGATTGTCTTTATCAAGGAGTATTGCAAAATTTCTCTCTTTGTTCAGACATTTCTTCTCAGCGTCTGACCTTTTTGGTGCTAGGTTCTGTACACAGAAAATACAGGTGCTGTGTTCTTGTTCATGGACAGTTGTTTACCATTCCTAATGAAACAGAACTTCAGAAATATGCATTACTTATAAATCTGCACAACTGATGTGAGGTCCAGGGTTGGTGATGAGGTGACTACATTTTTGCAGGAATGTGTTTTATGTATGTTCTTCATCTGGGTGTTTTTATTCATAGAGGGATTGATTTCAAATGCCTTGGAAAATACGCCTTCTGCAGCAGTTCTGTATCAGTCTTACTTAGATGAATGCTTTAGGTTGAGACTTTGGTGTATTAGTTCTTCCAGTTTAGGAGATTTACCTTTCTAAGATACAGATGTATAGCTTATCTCTTGTAGTATGCATTGATTTTCCTTTTCTGGACTATTGTGACATTTCCTTTTATCTTTGTCCTTGGCTACATGCATCAAGATGAGGGAAATCTTTTTCAACAGTGGAAGCTATTTGTTAGCTTTGATGAACAGGAGAGACAAATAATATACTTCTCTTCTTGTGATAATTAACCTAATTGGACATATTTTTTTCTGTATCTTCTGGCACAGGCCATAAACAAATGGGTAATTCACATTATATGTATATTATATAAAACTTAAATAAATGTGTGATGCTGAAATCAGTTTCTTTTACATTCAGTTCTCCAGCTGGATTAGTCCATTCCAGCAGGGATATAAGACCTGTACGTGGCCCCCAGAACCTTCTGCACTGCTATTTGTCAAGTTTCAGTCTTTGCTGTGATTTTTTTTTTTTCTGTGTTTGTGTCAAGTTGTATAGACCTGGTGAGTACAGAGTTCAGTATAGCTGCTTGTACAGATGGAGTCGGTGTATTGTAGAAACTTTGTTAACTTTCTGCGATATGTAGGTTGCTCTTTTTTTAATATTACTGGCTTCGTTGTTCCCTATCTTTGATACACCAGCTGTGGAGAAGGAAGACCTCTGGAAATAATGGTGCTAAAATTGCTTTGAGTTTAAAGTCATTAATGTTACTAAAATATTTTACAAATACGAAGCTGGTCAGCATCTTCCCTGGCAAATTAGCAGCAAAATGAAGACTGAACAGTATTCTAGGGAATTTTGGAAAGTATAAAAGGGTAGAAATACATTGTGAAAAAGTAAGAATGGGAATTCAGCATTCAGCATCATATTCTTTCTTTTTTTTTTTTTTTTTGCTGACTTTCTAACTGTGATAAAGGACAAAGGTTTTGAAAATAGGCTAATACGTAAAATACTGCTTTTGGTGATCTTGGGGAGAAGAATGCTCAGTAGCAATTACGCACCATTTTTTGACTTACACTTATCGACTGGGATTTTTTTGTTTGGCTGGGTTTTTTTCGCTGATGTCATTGTCACAGAGTTTGGTTTATTTTACGAGCAGTTTTGCCTTTGGAAGCAGCAGCCTACCTCCAGCGGCGTCACTGACATGTTGCCCTTGAACCCTATGCACACAGGGATTCCGTCCTGCGCCTGGGATGCGTCTGAGCCAAGCTCTGAACAATTAATGTGGAGCAGATAAGCCCTGTTACCAGAGAGGGAATGGCACAAAGATGCATGTCTTCAGTGATGCTTTTCAGTTATCACCTAGTAACTTCTCATAGACTAATTAACTTGATGTTTATCTAGGGCTTTACCCTCATGAGTCAGTCCTCTTCCATTTTGCAGATGGGCTGGGGGCAACGCTACATCTTAATGTGGGATGGTGGATGGATCACATGTAATTTTGAACTGTCTCTGGTGTCAATTGATGTGCTGGGGCACACTGAATGTCCAAAGCTATGCTACGGTCGTATGTATTGATAACATACCTGGTGTGCTAAATCTTAACAATGCAGAACTGAGCTGTCGTGGCAAGGGATTTTCCCAATGCTACAGTTCTGTTTAGATGTCTTATGGGGAAAACAGACATTGGAGAGGTATCTGCATAAAACCTTCCTCTCTATTAATCTCGGTGCTCCTTTATTTGTACCAGGATTTAGGGCTATTATATGTACATCTTTCACATGTAGGGCCTGGGGTTTTTTGTAACACTGTATTTACCTTGTCATTACTCCATTACTTATATGGATTTCTTTTTTACACAGAATCAGTATCTGCATGATATCAGAGTTACATCTACAGTACTTGCATTTATGTAGCCTCTCCGCCTTCCTCTCCCCTAGCTCTCTTAATTGTTATTTTGTATGTCTGAGAATCCTTTCTCAACTTTAGCTTCCAGCATGCATTGTTATGTTTTGGGTGTGGGGCTCTTAACTCTATGGTTTATTTCCAGTGGAAAAAGCCACTGAATGTTTGCAAACACATGGCCATTCAATAATATACTGAATAAAGACAATTAAACTGGCACCAGAAGGCTTACAGGAGAAGCTTTGTGAGATGGTGAACTGAGCTTTGCAAACTGCTGAACTAGCAAGATCCTTGGATCACTGGAGCATGTCACAGGGATGATGCAAGGGCCAGTAAATTTTTCTGAAAAGACTTTTGGGACATTACATGCTGCTTTCAGGTGATGTCAGTGCCATGCTCCCGAGGAACAGCTTCCACACTGGTTCCAGCATTGTTTGCAAGGAGAGGAGCTGCTCTGCAAAGGATTGCTACTGCCACTAAGTTGCCAGAGAAGAACTGCAGAAAGAACAGCTGGATGGCTCTGAGGCTGCTGGATGGCTCTGAGGCTGCTGGTTGGCTGTGGTTGACGTAACAGGTCATGCAGTAGTATTAAGAGAAGTAAGATGGTAACTGCCAGTCTACTGACTGACTGAGGCCTTAATATTCATTATTTGTTAAGAAACAGATCTTGAGAATTGAAGTTAGGGTATTCCTACATTAATGTTGGCCTTTGATTCATGACGCAGTCAAAAGCTAAACTTGCTTTTGCATAAGCAGTAAATTTGGCAGCAAATGGTCACAGACAGTGGTGTGGTGATCTGAATAAATCAATACCATGAGGAGAGGGTGGGCTTCACTACGAATGTATTGATGCAGACAGACTGTAGGCTGTTAGCAGGGAACAAGTTGTCCACCGGTGTTCCTGAGTGTGTAAAGGAAAGAAATTGCTATCTTTTTGTTTGAAATACACAGTGCAGTTTTATGGAAACAAGCTTACAACAACTCGAGG
>NW_009595241.1:12191-14955 GCF_000690535.1 Cariama cristata | reverse complement strand
GATTCTGTAGTTTTGTCTTGGCTATTCGAGAGCAACAATTTGTTCAGCACAAAACAGACGCTCTGTGCCATTGCAGCCTTCCTCGTGGCAGCTGCTTGGGAAATACTGGTCCAAACATAGTTCCTTCCAGCATGAGATGGCCCCTTCTAAAAAATGAAATTAAATGACCTTTTTGAGTGGGCCAAGGATCTGCAAGGATTTTGTTTCCCTGATTGGTGTGACTGTACAAATGCAGAAAGCATTGCCACCAGCATCCTGGTTACATTGCAGGTATGGAAGATGCTTACACAAGCAAATCATAAAGTATAGTGTTAAGGGACATGTCTCCAGTTAACGTATTAACATAAGGGTGAGTATAGTATTGTCACTCCTTTACATTTCAATAAATAATCAAAGCTCCATGAAGTTCTTGAAACTGAACATTTGTCACCAGATCAAACGCTTCTGCATTGGCTTGGCTTGTTACAGCCTTGGGAAGCCAAGATCCAGTGCCATGAACACAGAGACCTTCGCTGGCTGGACCATTACTGAGATGGTGTTTCCAAGTTCCAGATGCTGCCTCCAGTGCCATGAACACAGAGACCTTCGCTGACTGGACCATTACTGAGATGATGTTTCCAAGTTCCAGATGCTGCCCGTTCCTTCAGAGATTGCTCTGGTCTTTTGGATAACATTGCTTGTTAAAAGTTTATTCAGAAACAGGTGAGATTGCTTTGAAGCTCAGGGGTTAGAAGCAGCTGCAGAATAAATGGTCTGTTTGAAGTCATGACATGAGGAAGAAAAACGCAGTGAAGGGCTTTACCTGAGCTCTGGCAGCAGCCGTGACTCCAGGTGCTGCGCAGGGGCTTGCACTCTACCGACAGGTTACCTGAAGAGTCCACTGCTGAGTAAAAAGCCCCTGGTGTTCTGTGCTCGCTTTGAACTGCCATGCTATGGGTACGGCCTTCCACAAAAGAAACAACAAACTGAAAAATCTCTGGGCCAGCAGCTGTCAGAGCTGAGAAGATATGGCCTTGCTGCTGCTTGGCACAATGCTCACAGCTGCAGCCTGGGACGTTTCTAAATGTGAATGGATGATAGTGCGCTTTGTAATGATTGCTCAGGAGAGGAGAGCACTGTGGCTTTTAAAAATACCATTTCTACAGCGTTTATCTTTTTGTAACTGCAGCTCTGTTCCTAAAGTGTTTTACTTGAAAACAGCCTTTGTAATTGTTTTTATTTGAACACGGGTTGCACTGCCAGTCATGGTGACTCAGTAGATGCAGAGATGTGTAGGGCTGGCCTTGCTGTTCCCTTCATGGTGTTTTCAGAAGTTGTCCTTATTTCTACTGTTCCTTACTCACAGACCTGGAAATTATAAATGGAGATCAATTACTTAAGCTGTTGAATATTCTGTGCTTGCTCTTTGAGAACCAAATGAGGATGAGTTTTATATAGAGATATATAGATAAGTATATACACATATATGTTGTCAGGTATTTTTGGTTAGTTTTTTTAAATAATACAAAGTATTTTTTTATAATTTCTGTTCTTTGTGTAAAGCTATAAATGACATATATGTGCTTTGGGAAATCCAGTAAAATATTTTCCTTGAAGTTTCAGGTTTTTTTCCTCTAGTATTTTTCATACTCTCAGCGTTTCACTTCACCACTTGCTTTTAGATACTTATTTTCCATGATTGCAGTAAGACAAAAAGCTTGATCCTGTCGGGTACAGGCTGGCACTTTAAGAATGATCTTTGTTAGTCTAGTAGAACAACTAGTCAGAAAACAAGTCTGAGCAATGAACACTAGCAGGGAAGCTGCCATGTTTGGCTCATGCCAATTGGACTTAATGCTCTGTTGTTACAAGTTGCTTAGTAGGTAATGCGAAATAGCTACAGAAAGTGTATGCAGTGCCCGTTTTATTGGAATTGCAAAACCAAGAACAGTGATTGACTCTAATGCACAAAATGACAATTACCCTATGAACTTTTAAGCAAAAGCCTAGTGCTAAAAAACAAATTACTAAATTTGGGAAGCCTATGGAAATACTGCAGAGGCTGACAGTAGGTGTGATTGCTTACTGTAAATATGTTGAAAGTCATTTCTCAAATTTCTCAAATTTTAGGTCTTTGTAATGTTTGTATGTTACAAAAAAAAAAAAAAAAGAACAAAAGGAAAGTGGATTGTGACACGGGACTTAATGACATGGGACTTCACCTGCCTGTCAGCAGCCTGTACAGTTAGCCGAGAAGGAATCCGTATATAAACATGGACTGTATCCTAACACATGTTGCATGTTGACCTAAATCTGCTTTTCCTCAAGATCCATGGCACAGCTCTCACTGACTTTAGTTGAGTAGCCGTTCTGAAGCATTCTAGATCCGGCCCACTTTTAAGGATGGATTTACTAGCTTAGTATTTATCTATACATGGACACACGTGCTTATTCTCTGGCAGCCTGCCTCCTGTCTTCTCCCACCCCAGCTGCCTCCCCTACAAGAGGAGCATTACCCCCAGCCAACCTGCTGATTTTGGGTGGTGGAGGTGAGTCTGTACTCAGCTTCCATCAGTGGCTGGCTGTCCTCTGCCTGCTTTGTGCACCCTTGCTTAGAGTGAGTATCCCCCTCGAAAGCCCCTGGGCTACAGGACAGCCTCCCTGTCACGGTGCCTGCCCACACTGCCCTGTCTGGGCAGAGCTGCCTGTGAGACATCTCCCTTCTCCACCCTGCTCGTCTCTGCACCCCAGTTCAGTACTTGTACCTCAGCTGCCACAGGCAGGC
>NW_009595241.1:0-12160 GCF_000690535.1 Cariama cristata | reverse complement strand
CCCTTCAGTGCGTTTCCCCCACGCTGCCACAGGCAGGCTGGTGAGCTGGGGCACCCCAGAGGGAGAGTGCAGCCCTGTCTGCATGGGTCCATTGCCACTGTCTCATCAAAACAGGGCTTTTTGTTGCGCAAGTCAAGGGAGAACAGCTCAGCTAGCTGCTGCTGTGAAGCTGGCACCTGGCACAGCCCCGCTCCCCAGTTCCCATC
Source organism: Cariama cristata (assembly GCF_000690535.1). NCBI lineage: Eukaryota > Metazoa > Chordata > Aves > Cariamiformes > Cariamidae > Cariama > Cariama cristata. The sequence goes on along the minus strand of NW_009595241.1, from coordinate 11,954 downwards.
CCCTGGTCCATGGCTCATGATACTTCATGGTGTGCAAAAAGAAAAAGTTTTTGCTACCAGCTAGAGATACCAGTCTGTCCTGGGGTGCCCCACAGGGTGTTTTATCCTTGAGACTCTTCTCCAGTCTCTCTGTGCATCGCTTCATCTTCCCCTGGAGTGGTGGTGGGTCTGCAGCACAGGGCAGCTCTGTGCACCAGAGGCAGAGGAAGGGGTGTCTTCTCCAGCTGAGAAGCGATGTCAGATCTCTCAAATGTGATATTTGTACTGTAACCTGGATTAATCCGTCTTTCTAATGCATGTAATGGGACAGCAAATGTTGCTGAGATTTCATGAGCATGGGCCACTGGCTCACTGGGGGATGCTTACATGGAGAGAGCTGCCCTGATGCCAAACACACATCTGAGATGTGTGTTTGAGGGAGGGTCCCTTTCAAGAACACCTACTGGGAGCTGGGAACCTCTAGGACTGGTTCTGTCACTGCAGACAGGTCCAAGTCATTAGCAGGAGTAAAGAAGAACCAGAGATGTTCTACTGTTTGTCAGAGTTTCCCCCCAAGCTATTTCGGCATGTGGGATGAACATTCACTAGGAACTTCTTCAAGCTCTAATTAGCTGTACATGAGTAATAAGGGCTCTTATGGTGAGTAATAACATCAGTGGGTACATAAGGGCTCTCGGGGCCTCACCAGCTCCGTCAGTGTGGTGACATCTCCCTCTTTTGGCTGCTACAGAACACCTGCAGCCTGGGGGCAGGAAGCGGCGATTTTTAGTGCTTAGTGGTCTTTGCTGCTGTTCAGCTGTGTGGACTGGGTGCATTGCTGTGGATGGGTTATGAAAGCAATTGGAAATGTAGAAGGGTGTCCCTAAGAAATTGTTCCCAGTTACGGGTGGCTGTGGGCTTTTTGCATATACCACAGAAATTTGGATAGAGGGAAGGAAAAGATTTCTTTTTTAAAGATGAAACCAAGTCAACAGTAGGTGAATGAACTACGCCCATTGTTTCCTTGGGTAATTAGCGGGAAATGGTGAAGCAGGAGCCCATCCAAGCCTGAGGGTCATGACCATAGTCACTGCGTGGGCAGCAGCCCTCCCTTCTCCCCCCAGCCCTCTGAGCAGACATGCATTGTCAGTAGAAATCTCCCTGTGACAGGCACCCAGTAGTCTTTGTTTGAAAACTAGCTGCCATATCTTGGGCATTGCTAGAATGTAAATGAAATTACACACCATACCCTGCACAGCACAACCAGTGAAACTCTAATTTCTTAAGAATTCTCACCCTATTTCCCTTATGCTTCAGGCTCCATCACCCCTAGAGCAACCCCAGCTCTCCCCATGTCCCAGCAGATGTGATGCCTTCCCCATACTGGTGCTCCTGTGACCTAGATGGAGGGAAGGCAGAATGAGTCCCCCCTCCCTTCTCTGCCAGTTGGCTGCTGCTTTCCAAGGCTCTCGCAGGAGCAGGGGGCTGTGATTCAGCTCACCCCACTTGGGTATTGCACAGCAGAGCTGTGCCTGCCTGGATGCAATCCCTGTGGCTCCAGCCAGACAAGCACCCCCGGAGGGGGCAGCTGCTCCCCAGGCTCCCCAGACAGGAGCTTTGCTTGCAGAGAGAGCATGGAGTGACCAAAAGGTGGGTAGATGCTCCCTCTGCATCCCCAACACCTCTGTGCTCTCTGTCACACTTGGCTGAAGGTGGACAGGGGGTTGGAAAGCTGCTGGGGAAGATGCCAGCCAGGTAAGTGCCCTGTAGTCTGGTGTACTTGGCAGAGTGTCTCTAGCACTGCTTTTTTTTTCCTTTTTCTGTGGGATGGAAAATCTGGCCGAGTAGAATTCAACCCATGGATACAAGTGGCGAGGCCTCATCACGGGCTAACGATAAGTGATGTAAGATGTTGTTTGTTGTGATCATGCTGGTCCATGTTTCATAAAAGCCAATGTAAAACACAGCTCTGTAGTTCCCACTTCCTTGCGCTTATATGGCAAACACTGGAGCAAAAATACTGCTCCAAATACTGGGTCTAATCCTGTTCAACATCTTCATTAATGATCGGGTTGTGAAGTCTCCTTCCTTGGAGATACTCAAAAGCTATCTGGACATGGTCCTGGGCAACCAGCTCAGGGTGGCCCTGCTTGAGCAGGAGCTTGGGCCAGATGCCCTCCAGAGGTCTTCCAACCCCAGCCACTCTGAGATTCTGATTTGGGGCATTGCCTTCTCCTCAGCCCCTCACCTGCCGCTTTACTGAAACCCACAAACTTGCATGTTAGCAGAGGAAGCAAGAAACTGCTCTGGGGACTCTGCGTAAAAGGGCTTTGTTCCAGTAGGATGTCTTCAGTAAACCTGTATTTTATGTCCCCTAATTGTTTAGCTACAGCCAAAAGAACTTACTAACCCCTTCCCTGAGCCAGGCCATCGTTTCCTCTTCCAGCAACGTCGGTTTTGCATACCCAATGTATTACTTAAGCTCTGAGACAGTTATTGCCTGCAGGAACAGCACTGTCCTGTCCTTCAAGGTGCCACCAGCAGCACTTCTCAGATGCTGTATGTTTGAGTCCAGCACCCGTAAGCTTTGGGATGTATTTCTGTCTGCCTCCAGCCTCCTCTTCCTGATCCTCCCAACAAGTTGCACTTTGGAGCAGACCATCCCTGAGGCACTGGGGTGAGGGTGTGGGTTTAAACGAGAATGTTGGCTTGGTTAATGGGGGCTGCTCAGCCCCGCTAGGGATGCCAGCAGGAGTAAGCCCTTCTGTTGCAGTGTTATTCTTTTCCCAACAAAAGGCAAGAATTCCCAGGGTAACACTTTAGAGCAGAAGTTATCAAATATGTGTCTAGGGATGTAAAGGGGTAACTTAAACTGTATGTTTATTTAAAAATGGATCAAGTAAATCTGATGTTAGGGTTGTAAAATATACAAACCTCAAGAAATGAACATACAAACAGAAGCAGGAGATCTGGCTAGCTGCACTCACAATGGTGGGAACCACTGTAAAACTGCCCCTATTTTGGAGACCCCATCCTGCCCTGAAGTTATGACACGCTTTCTTACCCCTGCAGACACACTGCCTGTGGATCACCCCATGCGCTTGTCTGATGCTGGAGCTGTGATTTTCGTCTCCCGTGTCACTTGCTGTGCCCTAGTACCCAGCTGGCACCTTGCCGCACGTCCAACTGCATTGTGGCCTCCTCCCAGTCCTCTTCTCCCCGAGGATGCTGCTAATCTACAGCTACACATCACTGCCCTCCCAGAGCCTTCCTGCCATGACTCTCCCAGGACTTCCCTCCTCTTCCCAGCCTTTCCCTCCGCACTGCTCCCTCTGCCAGGACAAGAAAGCCCTTCACACAAAAGCCTTCACCACGCTCCATCAGGTGGAAAAGCGGCCACAGAGTCCTGGTCACAGGGAAAAGAAACCTCTTTGGGTTTACACCCCTACAGCAATGGGGCTGCAGACCTGAGGGTCCAGCTCTTCCCTGGCTTGTGTTAAACCCACAAGGACTGACAGGTCCAAATAATGTGCTCCTCTTTCACCATGGGCAGGATGTGGAGCTGAGATGTTTGGGGCAGTTTTGGCAGCAGAAGCACGGTGTAAGGGGACATGAGTGGGTGTTTTAACACAGCACTCCCCCCCCAGGTGATGGGCTGATGGGGGCTGGTTGCGGTGCCGAGCAGTGCCGGCTGTGTGCCCTGCTCTCCTCCAGCATCACGGGTAACACTGCTGGTGAGCAGTCACTCCTGGGCTGCTTCCATCAGCACACACACACACACACACACACACACCTGCTTGGCCCCGGCACGCAGCTGCATGGGCAGGCTCTTGCCAAACAGCACCAGGGAGGCAGGAGGGAGTGTTGTTAGTGCTGGCTACAATAAACACTGTTTTTACATCTCCCAGACAGGGTCAACTATCCCCATGGGGTGCCTGAAATGCTGGAATTCACCAGCTGTTTTCTTTGGATATCGGTGTGTTGTATCTGGACAGAAACCGAGGTGTGCTGTTGGACTGGGCACATCCACCGGTCTGCTGCGCCAAGAAAACTTTGCCCGCTGCTAGGACCTCTGCCTGCTTTATAAACAGAAAGGCTGTTTGCCCTGATCTGTGGCCCTCTGGAGAAGAGAAGGAAGGAGGCTCGCCCAGGGTCATGGGGAGAGCTGGGCCAGGGCGATTTCCCAGGCTCCAACCTGATGGCTTCATCTCCATCCCTCCCCTCCGAGGGTGTCTGGCAGGACCACACCGGCTTTGAGCAGGGGAATAAAACACACAGCATAAAATCCCAGCACCTGGGATAGACCTCACCCAAGATGCTATACTGCAGGCCAGAGAGAAAATACTCAGAATAACAGATGCTGTACAGAGTGCCCCTGAGGTGCTTAGCACATGCTGGCTGCACACAGGACCCAGGGCTGCTTCCACTCAGCTGCGGAGCAGTTCCTGAGAGCAGCCGGCAGCTTTGAACCCTTCCGGGATGTCGCTGTCCAGTTTGGAAATGATTTTGTAAATAGGTTTCTTCCAGGAGGGGTCGGCGTCCTTGCCTGCCCTGACAGCACTGAAGAACTCCCGCAGAGTCAGGCTGGCCACTTCCAGGAACCGCCCCGGCACCTGCAGCGAGATGGGCATCAGCCCATAGCACCACGAGGTCCCCAGCTCCCCTTCGCCCTGGCAAACCCCATCGCCCCGGATCCCCCTCCTCACCTCGAAGTCGTTCCCCTTGTTATAGTGCATATTGAGAGCGCGGAAAAGCTCCGAGTCCCGGGAGACCTGGAGGGTGCCAGCATCCGTGATGCCCTCCAGCAGGGCCTGCCGGGCAAACTTCTCCACCTGGATGTAGTAAAACTCACGGAAGTTGCTGAACCACTTGATGAGCTGGGAGGTGATGCAGCGGCTGAACTGCCAGAGGGGAGAGTCAGCAGACAGGCGTTATGCCAGCTTGGAGCTTCCAGACCCAAGAGCCCCTGCAAGCCCAGCCACGCACCACTGGCCTGGCCCCAAACCCAGCCCTGCAACAGGGGTGCAAAAGCACCAGCCAGGACGATGACATGGGGGTGTCTGCGGTGCCTCTCCCCATTGAGATTCAGATCCCAGCTGCCCTGCGGTGGGGAGGCACGTTCATGATGTGCTTTAATCCCCCCGCCTCAATTGCACAGAGCGAAGACCTGGCAGCCCAGGTCTGCTGCAGCCCTGAGCCCCCACTCCAGGGCACCCCGTGCTGAAGCGGGTGCCATCCCCCAACTCCTGCCAGCAAGGCAGGGGGACACAAGAGCATCCTCTTCCCCACAGTTCCCTAGCGAGGCGGGCTGGGTGCCATGCCACATGAGAGCCCTGCCTGGCACCAGCGCTGGGTGCTGTGGTTTTACCTGCACGTCGAGGAAGTATGTCTTCAGCAGAGTGGAGCTGGGGTAGCGGGTGAAGAAAAACATCAGCTTGGCCTTCTTCAGGTGGCTGGGGGTCAGCACTTCCTGCATCTGCCTCGGGGTCAAGGAAAGCCTGCACGCAGCAGCCCGACCCGCTCAGCACATCCCTGAGCACTGGCCCTGGCATGCACATGCCTGGTGCCCACGAGAACCCCTCCCCAGGGCCTGGTAGCAGGGTGGAGGGGGTTCATCCTGGCTGGGCAGCCACCGGCTTTTCCCTTTGACATCCCCAGGGATGCTGCTGCTCCCCATGGTGCTTCCCAGGCCAGTTGGAACAGGGATTTCCATGAGACACCTGTTCCTGGCATCGGATCTCGGGACCGCCAGGACAGCCTAAGAGCAGGCTTGGGAGCTCCCAACTTCTACCCCTAGCTACGCTACAGCATCTAACCAACCCTGAGGAGCAGCAGTGCCCCTCCACAGCCCAGGACCCCTTTTCTGCCCAGTCCTTTTTAGGCCCCTGTCCAGCAGCAGGGACCCTGGCCCTGGGGACGCTAGCAGGGGTTGTGCTGAGCTGTGGCTCCAGAGGACAAGGGGAGCACATACAAGGCCAGCGATCTCTCTAGTTCCAAACGAGCCCAGGGACCTCTCCAGCTGCCCCAAAGGATATATGGGTGGAGGTGAAAGGTGCCCCATCCATCCCAGTCTGCAGCTCCCCATGGCCATCCCTGCCAGCTGGCAGCAGTGCCAGGCTCTCCATGTTGGCAGGGCTCAGGGCCAGGGGATGCTGCTGCTGCTGCCTCACAACTGATGACCTCAGTTTGACGGTTCCCCAGTGCAAGTCGAGGGGCTCCGGGGGATCCCTCTCCAGAGCAGAGATGCTCCCACAAGAGCCACTGCCCCAGAGGCCATGCTGGCCATAGCCCAACAGCTGGCTCAGCAGCTGGCTGTCCTGGACAGGGGCAGCCAAGCCCAGCGAATAACCCATGCTGGGTACCTGAGAGGGTTTTCTGCCCCCCTTTGAACTGAAGGAGCCAGCATGAGAGCCTGGGCTCTTTCCCGAAGCTCCTGACAGGGCCTCAGCCTGGGGTGAGCCCAGCAAGCCTGGTGCATTCATGGGAGATGGCTTAGCAAGTGGCTTTCGGCATTTCCCAGGAGCAAAATACTCTCTCCTGGCATCTGGCTCCAGCACCGGGCGGCTGTGGTGCTGCTGCAGGAGGTGGCTGGCTGCCTTCGGCCAGACGGTCTTCAGGACAGAGTCCACTACCCGGGATGTCACCCCAGCCAGCTCGTGCTTCAGCGCCTGCGAAAGGACCCTTGCTGCCAAGGGCAGGCCACCTGCATCGCATCTGTCCTCGTCCTCCTCCAGCCCATGCACCTCCAGGACACTCCTCCAGAGAGGCACTCTGCGTGGGTCACTGGTGGCAGCGGCACCATCCTTGTCCACTCTGTCTCTAGGCTTTCCAGGCAGTGGATACACTTTCTCAGCACCTTCCTGGGTTTGGGCAGTGTCCCCAGAGTCGCAGACCTGGGAGAACTTCTCCTGAAGCTGCCTTAGCTGCTGCTCTAAAAAGCAGAGCTGCTCTTTCAGCTGCTGGCAGCCCTCGGCATGGGGGCTACCATCCATGGCGGCCACTCGCCCAGCTGCCCCCATGCCCTGCTGGGTCACCCTCGGCTTCCTCTTGCTCTCCCTAGGCATCTCGCCGCCCCTCTCCCTCTCGTGCCCAAAAGCTGCATCCGGACTGGTGCCAAATGCCTGATGGACTGGTGGGAGGCTCATGCCTTGGATGATGCTCTCCACCCTGCGGCATGGGGGCTACCATCCATGGCGGCCACTCGCCCAGCTGCCCCCATGCCCTGCTGGGTCACCCTCGGCTTCCTCTTGCTCTCCCTAGGCATCTCGCCGCCCCTCTCCCTCTCGTGCCCAAAAGCTGCATCCGGACTGGTGCCAAATGCCTGATGGACTGGTGGGAGGCTCATGCCTTGGATGATGCTCTCCACCCTGGCCCTCTTGGCTCGTAGGTGCTGGTTGGAGAGCTGGTCCCGTAGGTGCTGGTTGGAGAGCTGGTCCTGTAGGTGCTGGTTGGAGAGCTGGTCCCGCAGGTGCTGGTCGGAGAGCTGGTCCCTGTTACCAGCACAGGGCACGGGACCCCGGGCACGGGTCCTGGGGAAAGCCAGGGCTTGCACTCCTTCTCCAGGAGATGCACCATGCTCGTAGTCCTGAGACAGGGCCACTGCCTGAGAGGAAGGGAAAAGGATGGTGGAATCCAGGCTCCTGCCAGCCATCGGGTGGCTGAGGAGCTGTGATATCAGGGACGCACTGGGGGAAGACAAGAGAGAGTCAGTCTGGAAACAGGGCTCTGACTTCAGCCCCTGGCCGTGCCCTGAAGTGGCAAGGTCTCTGCCCGGCTCAGAGCCAGTCCTGCCATCCATCGTCTTTTCTTCCTGCCTCGACACCAGAGAGCTGACCCTCCGCTGGCTGGGGATCATTTCCAGTGACAGACTGACAGGCTTCCCAGGTATCTGATGTTTCAGCCTGCTAGCAGTGTGGAGCTGGAGAAAGAGCAAGAAATATCAGTGGGCAGGACCTCATACAGCAGCTCTCTATGCACATGGCCAGAGATTTTTCCCTCTTTGATTTCCAGGGCATCCCTGCTCCCCTGCAAAATCTATTTCACCAGGGAATGACCCAGGCAGAAACCTCCAGGCACTGCAAAACCTGTGAGCAGGCTGTCGGGTGTTGCATGACATTAGCAACACCATGGACACTGTCACAACTTCAACCTACCAGCCAGGCATTCATTGTGCCCAGAGTACATTTCACATGGTTTGGGCCCTGGATGTGCCTGGCAGCGTGGACTTTGCACACTGCCAACTGCACCTGCACCGAAGGCATTTGGGGAAACCCCTCTGGGCTCGTGGACTCACGTATAAGGGTGGTGAGCACCAGACGGAGCCCTCTGCCACGCACACCTGGGCAAAGGTGATTTTTGGGTGCTCCGAGGTGCTGCCAGGCACAGGGAAAGCAGCTACATCCCTGGTGAAGGCATTCACAGCATGTAGCAGCTAGGCCAGGGCATGGCTGCTGCCTGAATCTGCCGGCACCCAGCACCCACCACCAAAGCCCCAAGGGCACGATGATGGGCGGCAGCGCTGGGGGGCCAGGGCAGCACAAACAGGCTGGTGGAAAGGGGAACAACGAGGGTGAAAGTGCGATGTGACCTGCTGCGAGCGGGACACATTGGGATGTTCAGGCTAACACAGCACGAGGTTCCTAAGTGCTTGGCAAAACACTGAATAAAAGGGATGGGGATTACCGGGGAAGAGAAAAACTACTAAGCCAGCAGCCCTGGGCTTAAAATTGTCACGCTGACTCCAGGCAGGGATCCACCCCCTCCACTCGTTTGCTTGCTTGGACAGCTTTGCAAAAGAAGGTGCAAAAGCTCGTATCCTGGGCAATTACAGAGTAATTGTCCCTGTGGGATGCTTCTTCCTCATCCACATTAATTAGCAGTAGCTTTACATCCCTGAAGTAGGACAGTTTATGTCTCTTCCAGACAGCTAAAGGTGTCTTTTGCTATAGCCATAAATGTCTGATCATTTTCAACACCATCGGTCTCCTGTGCCCGTGACTGTCTGCTCCACAGTGAGTCCCCCAGGCTAATCAGCAGTGTAGAAAATGAGTTGCTTCTCACTGTTTTTTTAGCAGGTTGCCTGTTTTCGAACAGCCCTGTATTCCAGGCAGATATCTGGGAGAGCTCTACCTTTTGCAGAGCTCTAGTCTTGACAAACCAAGTTTTTCCTGGGTTGTCCAACACCACTTGTTGCTCTCTCATGTTGTCTCCCCACCCCTCCTGACCATTAGGGTTTCATTTTCCCAACAGTTTGTTGTGGCGGCATTCAAAATGGCCAGCGCGAGGCTGGGGAGCCGGCAGCTCTCAGCATCACCCCTTGCCCTTGTATAACAAGCTTCACCATCGCTTGTGGCCACCTCTGAGCCTGCCAGCCCCTTCCAACAAAACCACACAGCAAATGCAATGCAGTCATAGATTTCATCCACCCTTAAGCCTTTCTGCATGGCATGGGCATGAGACAGCCAGTCCTGCTACCTCACTCGGTTTGCTACAAAAACACCTTCTTTTGGCACTTGGTCACAACTTCTCACCTCCTCTGCGTTCAACAGCATGGTCAGGGAACTTACCCGTCCCCTATGTTAAGGCTTCCCAGCCCCAAAAACCCCGGGCAATACACCCCTTGTAAACAGATCGACTTAGAGCTGGCAAGAAGCCCTCCACTTGCCTAAGGCTTCCAGCACCACCGTCTTTCTGCAAGAGATTTGGAGGGTGGCAGCACAGCCTGGGGTCCCAGGCCATGGCAGCCCGCTGTGGGTGGCCTCGGCTCCCCCCTGCAGCCTCCCCAGCACTGCGGGACCGGGAGGTGCTGCCCCAAGCAAACTGCTCCTGCTGATGCAGTTCTTTCGCTGCTGAGTTAGCAGATCTGTGCTTCAGTTCCTACTCTTACTACCAGACTTCACCAATACCACCTTCCAAAACACTAAAAAGCAGCCGGAGCTTCTCTTACCTGAAGGAAAAGACCGAGGAATGAAAGGAAGATGCTCAGAAGAGAAGGCAAGCGTGTTCTCTCCAAAATGGGAGCCACCTCACATGGGCTCCCCAGGTGCTCCTCAGTGGGAGAGCTGTGCACGGAGCAGCCTGCCGACTCTCCAGCACTGCAAATCTCCCCAGAGCCTTCCCCAGCCACTGCATCCCTTCGTCTTCAGCAAGCGGTCCCCGACCCACTTGCACCTCTCCGCCCCACTCACCTTGGCTCCAGGGACGCAGGGAGCGCAGTGCCCCGAGGGCAGGCGTCCCAGCCGTGGGATGCCGCAGAGGCAGCGCCGGCGAGTCCTCCCACTGTGCTCAGGTCCTTTAAAGAGGGAGTGGGGAGGCCAGAGGCAGCCAACCGGCTGGGAACGACTTCTGAATATGCAGATGGATGTCCAGGAGGTCAGGTCCAGCACTGGGGTCCAGCCACCTTCCCTGCCGCTTGGCTGTCTCCCAGGCTCATAGCCCCTGGGGTCGGACAGGCAAGGGATGGTGCCAACCTGCTGGCTGCCCAGGTGGGCAGAGGGCCAAACGAGCAATTCCCCCCTACAGTTTGGCCTGGAAACCCCATCCAGGACCCAGGACGGTGAACCATTGCTGTGATGTGCAAATACACTGGGCTAGAGGTAAGCAGCACCGCAGGCAAGGAAGGAGCCAGCTTGGAGTTCCGGGTGCTGCCCAGCTCCCATGGAAAGGATGCAGGCATTTCCAACATCCCCTGCCATGAGGACATGGAGGCATTTTGTGTGGCCTGAAGGTCTGCAGTGTAGGATGTAGCCAGGAAATGGAACACAGGAAAAGCAGCAACACTGAGACCCTTGCTTATCACAGGGTGCTTTAGAGACACTGCCACAGCCAGCAGAGCCGGCACCGCTCTCAGCTGAGCACGCCCCAACCCCAGTCCCGGGACAAACCTACCTGCCCCAGGGGTATGCGTGGTCGTGAGATGCTTTGTGCAGGAGCTGTGGGGTGGGTGGACAAAGCCTAGCCAGGCATGCCACTCCTAGGGCTTCATCTGCTCTGCCTCCACATGGTTACTGAACAGCGTTTGGTGTATTCATTTGGTAGGCACGAGGTTGTGGTTAAAAGGAGCTGACATTAGGCGGTCTTGTTCAAGTATATCAGCCCTCAAAAGATAGATTGTGGAGAAATCCTGGCAGAGAGCCTTTTCTGGCTCAGTTGCCTTTTATTAAAGCAGTCAGCACACCCTCAAAGCCTCAGAGCCCTGTTGATTTTTATTCAACCTCTTTTCTTAGAAGATATTTCCAGGGATGTTCATTGCAGATTTATATTAAGGAGACTATTTTGAAGGTTGCAGTTTACCATTCATGTATTATTAAGCAAAGGCTAAATTAAGGACCTGTGTATAACCTAGACTTGGCTCCTCGAGAGATGCCTGGCTGCCAGACAACCTTTTATGACTATCCCAAGATAATTCTCAGATTCTGCAAATGGTTTCCTTGGGTTTTCTTCCACCAGGGGTTCCCCACCTGGAAGCCAGCAAAAACCAGAAACTAGCTGGGGGATTCTCAAACGTTTTCAACATACAGACCACATCTGAGGGACAGAGCGTACTTGTGGAGTCATTTGCCTGTTTGCCATACTGAGATGACCTCCCTGCCCATTTCTAACCATGCAACATCCCACTGGCTGCCAGTTGGGCCAACATCATCCTACATGAGCCTGACCCCATGATTTGTCACAGCAAGCAGGAAGACCACCAGTACAGCTGTCCTGCTGCAATCCAGAGTTGGTTCAGTGAAGAGCATCATGAACTCTTTGGTAACACCAAATTCCATTTACGTACCAGGAATCGCAGCTAACATAACCCGTAAGTAACATTAACTCGTAATGTGAAAGCCCCTGTGTCCGATTGTGCCAGGGGCAGTACAGCACGTGGACGGGCAGGGCCACACAAAGGTACTGACAACCAGGACACAAGGCATAAACGAACTGCCTGCCTGCCACCTGCCCCCCGTCGGGCTGTGGAAGACATCTTAGGTATG
>NW_009595240.1:0-21859 GCF_000690535.1 Cariama cristata | reverse complement strand
CCAATACTGAGCCCTGGGGAACACCAGTTGGGATCGGCCACCAACTGATTTAACTCCATTCACCACCACCCTTTGGGCCCAGCCATCCAGCCAGTTTTTCACCCAGTGAAGATTACGCCCATGCAAGCCATGAGCAGCCAGTTTCTCCAGCAGAATGCTGTGGGAAACAGTGACAAAGGCTTTACTAAAGTCTGGGAGACAGTATCCACAGCCTTTCCCTCATCCACTAAGTGGATCACCTTGTCATAGAAGGAGATCAAGTCAGTCAAGCAGGACCTGCCTTTCATGAACTAATGCTGACTGGGCCTGATCACCTGGTTGTCCTGTACGTGCTGTGTGACGATGCTCATCCACATACTCTTCCGTACAAGATCTGTAAGCTGAATACAGTTTTGAAAAAGGACTATGCAATACAGATGCTGCTAGCAGGTAGGTCAATGCCTGCTATACTCTGAATCTGGATCCTGAATAACTTTTATCTCTCAAGACTCACTTCTGGCCACAGTCTGTAAAATTAGATGTGAACAGCCCCATATCCCTACTGTGGACAGCACTGGAGGAGACTAGACTTGCATGACATGTTCCAGATCCTCTATTTCATCACCACTTATGAACAGAACAAGGCAATACAAATGATTTTAATTTATAATGGTGCTGTCACCAGCAGAATTTTGACAGAGTATCTTTAAAATACTCTGTGGATATGTCTACTTACATGTACACGCATATGCGTACATCCCTTCTGCACTCTAGAGACACCCAAGCTAGCTTTTAGGTAATTACCAAGGATTTCAGCTAATTGCAGAACAGTTTTGCAACACGAAGTGCCATCTCTACATTTCTTCCTGGCTAAATCTTTTTCTTATCATATGACATTTCTATAGGAACACAGATAATGAAGCCACTCTAACTGCCAGTGTAGATCCAGTTACACACGTGTATCTAACTACACATGGGATCTGTGTTACTTTACCCATTTCTGTTTTCTCAACCACTGCACTTATGACAGGCATAAAAACTGCAGGAGCGGGTTCAGACGCTGAGGAGTTGAAGAAAAGCCAGGAATCAAAGCCTTTCAAGAGACTGCAGCTCTGAAAGCACTGCAATATCTCGGGGGCAAAACAGGTGCTAGATTATAAATTTGAGTCCTTGTTTGCACTTACAAATTGCACTTTTACAACTGAAGTATCTTGCTGGACATTTACATAAATGCTAGTTTCCTCTCAGGCTAATTGGTAGTCAATTAACAGGAGGAAAGTTTTTTGCCTTCCCAAAGCCCAAGGCACAAAATTGTCCTAATGTGGAAAGAGCACAAAGTTATTCCAATGGGAAACAGTTTTACTACGTGAAATATTTCAAGAGTCTATCTTGATCAGTTAGCTGAAAAGCTAACAATTACCAGAGAATAACCGAGTAGTTGAATCAGCTGCATTTGGGAGTGTTCCTTACCATTTCATCCTAAAAAGTCCAAACTGAACAAATAAATTCTTAAGAAGTCCTATTAAACCTATGAGATTTTTGTGCAAACTGGGGTCATCATACCCACAATATAAGTTAAATCCATAGAAGGATTTGTGGGTAATTGAATACAGAGGACAGAGCTAAGCACAACCACAGAGATAACAGGAATCCCACCCAAGTCTGATGGATTTTCAAAGGCAACGTTGGACAGAGGTGTAAAGTAGGTGTCCGTATTCACTAGGTTTTCATCACTGGGACGTCAGTGTTGCGGAACTGTCAGGGATACTATCTGACAGCTTGCCTCTCATCACAACCCTCCCTCCAGCTTAATGTCACAGTGAAATAATTCTGTGCACAGTATTTTAATCAGATTACTATCTTTTTTGCACAGTGCTTCCTCTGGATATTTTGATGCTAAAGTAGTTTTTTTTTCTTTGTACTCTGCATTACTATTTAATTGATTTAATTTCCCGTTCTCTTGCTCTAATAGGTAACATCCTGATAATTTTTAAGTTTTTTTTTTTTTAAAGTCTCCAGACCACTGAAGCATCTTCAAGTCACTGAACAAATTTATTCTGCTCAGGAAGCAGAGGTTAAGAGACTTCCCATTGATCAGAGAGTTCTTTATATTAACCACTAAAGAAGCATCTGTTTCAGCACAGCCTTGTTAGTGGCAATACTTTGAACAAAAACCTTTCCAAAGACTAGGTAGGCAGACAGACTTGGAAAATTAGCCGAGGCTGATAAGCAGAGATCCATTAAAGAAAAGAAACTTAATAGCTGCTACACAACCATGGCACCTCTACTTATGAATAATTATGTGGGAAACCACTGCCTTTCTACTGACTCCTCCGGACAATCCAACGTATTGAATGATTTTGAGTCTACTTGAAAATATCTTGCAGGGATTGAAGTAGGTAAATGGTTCAACACAGAACATTATTATATTTTAGAATAATAAAATATCACTCATCACTTGAAAATAATTTATCAAAATTATCCTATTTTGTTGAACTCAAGTCTTAATTTTAGAAGATCTAAGGATATATTAAATAGTTACAACAGAATGATGCTGACAATGTGAAATAAATCCTTTGGTAACTCTTTGAAAGAAACTTTCACCAATAAGTTTTTTGTGTGTATTTTTTTTAACAGGTTGCTTAAAAAAGAAAACAATCACCACCACGTGTCTTGGCAAATGACAAATGAACAGTGATGAAGAGAGGAAAGACTGACAGCCGAAACAAGTTGCTCTTTAGGGAAATTACTTCACTGGGTAATTGTTTTGATTAGCCCCATCAAATAGGTCCCTCTGAATCCTAGGCATATTTAAAAACATCCCTGAAAATGAATCTAAACTCTGAATTTCTTAGAAAAGAAAGTAAGTCACGACAGCACTGCAAATGTAACTGACAGACACACAGACCTGTTCTCCGTCAGGAATTCCAGAGTGCAGGGCTTTTGGGCATGCAAAGAGAACACAACAGGTACATCTGTCTTCACTACATTTTTAAGTTGCCTTTACATAGAAAGCCTCAAATAACCTCCATTACAAAGTTAGAAGGGAGTAATTTTCTATTTTCTGATAGAAAATTCTCTACTTCTGAAGGCATTCTGGGAAATGACTGTGACTTGACAGGAGAGACCTTCATGTGAAGCTAGATGCTAGTTCCTATGGATGTAAAAATTAACACAACTCTACTGCTCTTCATGCAATTGTGTCTAGGGAAAAATGGTATGATCTTTCCATGAAGTTGTATATTTGAAGTTATTTCACTTAAGACTTTCTAGAGGTGCATCCAAGTCGCATCTGTTTAATTCTGTACCTACAAAATGTCAGACATTTTCACTACTGAAAATTTAATCTAAACAACTTCAAATCCGGAGAGGTGTTGGCTCATTTTAATTTAGCTTCTAAGCTAATACTGAGGACAGAAGAAAAAAATATCCTAGAAGGTATTAATCTTTGAAATGCCAGAGATTTAAAATTAATTTCTTTTAGCTTCCCAATCTATAATTTAAGCTACAATATTGTACTTCTAAATTCTGGCCAAATTTTAAAACAATTATTTTTAAACATTCTTTGGTATGCAAATGGACCTACAGAGACTTAGCTAAGCTGGGCACCTTTGCTACAGAAGAACTAACAAGTTTTTGGGTTATATTTTCCCCCCTGCTTTCCTGATGTTTCAGTCTAGGTAGAACCACGGAATTGCACTGCCCCTCTGCAGTCCAGGAGACAGACTGGAAGGAACAGAAGTCATTTCCCTGAACTGAATTCCAAGAGTTCATGTGGCCTCCACCATCGCCATAACAGAGATCTTTCTTACTAGCAGCACTAGGAGTAACCCAAGCATTTTAAGAAAAGCGAAGCCTACTTTTAAGCACATACTCTGCACATCCCTGAGGTTTGTCAAGCAACCATCATCTGTACAAAGTGCACCTGAAGTGCTGCTACTCACACTTTGTAACCCCGATGCACCATTTGCAAACTTGCCACTCCATCCACAGTGTCAAGACAATGAAAGAGCAGACGCTGCATTTCCTCTGGTCTTACCGTAATGTATAAGGCATCAACTTAATAATCTTAAATTCTTGTCTTCTTTAGCCCATTAATTGTCATTTCATTAATTACAGAGCTAACAAATACATACTGAAGTCACTGGAGTTATTGAATTTTTTTTTATTTTTAGGTTACTGGATTTTTTTGTAAATTCTCCCACTTCCACTTACTACCTACCAGAATACATATCCAGATGCTGTGTGCTACTCACACTGAGCAAAGCAATCACAAACCTAGGGCTAACAGAGGCTTGAATTAATTCTACTGGCCCATAACCAATTCCATTACCAAATTCATTTCATGACGTTCAACTACAAAAGCCACAAATCTTCACTGCCTTCAGGCAACCACCTGATACCTGTGCCAATTCTAAAATGCAAGAAAATATCAGAGCTCCTCACTGCAGCCCTAGTATTCACCTTCTATCCCATTTTCTACTGGGGGACAGGACAGCACAGAGGGACCAAGGTAGGGCACATCAGGCCCTCTGCATTCAAGCGTAAGACCAAGCTGTTTTTACCACAGAAAACAAACCAGAGTCACTGATCATATCAAACAGAGCTGCAGTAGATCCTGTCTGAATAGAATGAAGCACCATATACCATATTCGTACCATGTACAAATCTGATTTCATCAGTTTTTGAGAATGCTACAGCTGGACTAAATGATTGCAGCATCTTGCTGCCGGAAGAGAAATGAAAGTAGGTTGACAGAAATCACGGACCGGCATTAATATTGTCCTGCATATTGTGATGTTATCCATGCAAAACACCAAGACTATTAAAAAAAAAAATAAACACAAAACCAAAAAACTTACCATCTCGATTGGTAAATGTCTCCCTCATAGCAGGCAAACCTAAGTGTTGTCACTTCTGAAACGAGGGGCTGAGGTTTGGCAAGAGTCAAGTAGTTGGTGCAGCAGGACAAGCGGTTGGGAGGTGCAGAGCAGGAGGGTGAGGAGGCCTGGGGTCACCGCTTCTAGCGCAGGGGGACGGAGGTGCAGGGAGAGGGCAGAGGCTCCAGTCGTGGTTTCTCTCCGCAGCACTCCTTGTCCTACACGATCCAACTCTTCCTCGGCAATCCCAAGCTTGCAACCTCTACAGCCTGATGGACTCTGGCATAGTGCATGCAGAAAACAACTATTTTCTTTGCCTTTTCTAGTAAAACCCCCAGGCTTTTACTTTGCCTAGGGTCACCCTTAATACCAAAACCAGGGCAGATATTGCTGCCTTAGTTGTTTGGGAAGTTATGGGAAGTGCCCATTACACACCAGGTACAGTCTTCCAGTCTCATCCTTCACCTTCCCTTTACTCCATTTTACTTATTTCTCTTTTTTTTAAAACTTGTTATATTGCAGGGATGCTATGGGGACATCACCCCACATGTTCAAAGCACTAGTGGAAAATGAGCTTGTATTAGGGAAGACCTAAGATATGAAAATCATGTTGATATCCACAGGCAACCATCAGGCTGCACTTGATACAATCAAATATATCCACAAATACATTCACAAATACCAAATCAGGAGGAGTGTACTGAACAGCAGCCAGCACTTGGCTCCACCTGCACAGAATATACTAGTTAATATTTTTTAATTCAACAGCAAATATTAAAATGTAAATATAAATATATTTAACTGACTTAGTATGCAGTGGGCTAGTATTTTCCAAGCACCTAGTACTCACTAAACTGTACTCTCCACACAGCAGCTGAGGAGTTTTGAAAAAAATCCATCCCCTTTTTAATACCACATTCACCAAGAGCTCCCTGTATTTCAAAATGAATTGTTTTCAAAGCTCCTTGAGGGTAGGCATATTAGCTATGAGGTTTAGTATATTAACTGTGATATCCTGGGATGAAAAACGTATGAAGTAAGTTCATTGTAAGTGGCCTGTCATCTGTTTGAAGTCTATTCAGACCACTGCTCCTTTCACTTAAAAAAAAAAATAATTTAATAGATGTTAGTGCACTTACAATATCAAGTGCATTTTCAAATCAGTTAATGAATATTTAATTGGCATGAATACTTGTCATCTAGCACAGAAAATGGAGAAACAGAGATAGATGTTATTTACCAAAACTGCTTTCCATGATACCATTTGTGTCGCTTGACAGTGAAGAAAAACTACCGATTTATCCCTGTGACCGTTTCTTTGCCATTATTAAGCAATTGCAGACAAAGTTTTGCCTTTATCTTTTAGCTCAAATCAAAGCATTTCATGGTTATTTTGAAGGGCACATTTTGACTCATCTTAAATTTGAGATTAAAAAATAGGATCCTTGAGTATTTCACCCAATTTCCACCGCTTCCAACGAACAGAGGCGATCCACAGTAAGGAAGAACATTGCGAAACGCTCAGTGCTGGCCCCTCTCTGCCCCATTCACAGTCCGTAACAACATCAGCTTTCTGCTGCAGTCCAGGCCACAGTGCACCTCTCCATAACGGCACCTAAAAATCCCATTCCGAAGAATTACAATCCATATTAGGGAACTGCAATCTAAACCTACAGACAGGGTTTTGTACAAACGTCTGAAAGCCATCGACACAACTGAGCTTAGAGACTTTAGTTATATTAGCATAAAATTGCTATTGCCTGTAACTGCGCTAAAGGAAACAAGGAACAGCACGCACAGGGAAGGTGTCTCTGCTACCAAGAGCTTCCAAAACCTGAATAAAATCAGATGGAAGCTCTTCTTCCTTGTATCAGTAGTCTATACATTTTTGCCTAGATTCCTAATAGTAACTTTATGTGAAGTATGGCCAGTAATTTTAGTCGTCGCTGTTCCCCATTACCTGACAAAAACTCAAACCACACCTTCGCAGGCACAAGGGGAGGCAGGGCACACAAAACTGACGAATATATATTTTAAGCAGCTTTTAAACACAGATCAGAAAGGGAGCTTACCAAAAAGCATGCATATCATATAGCACTAGTACCTACTTAGTAAATTTAAAACACCATCTGTCTTCAAATAAACTGGATTTAAGGAAAGTTGCACAGCGTAGGATGTCTGTTCCAGGAAAAACTTCATTTAAAGCCAGCAGTTAACATACCACATGAGATCAAAGGTTAGCTACACTTCTGCATGATAGAGCGCAACTCCAGAACCAAAGGCAGCTTACAAAAGGCAGGGGTTGGGGAGGGGTCAATCTAGCAACACAGGAGGAGACCAAGACAAATCTCTGGGATGTTTCTTTTCTTTCCCCCTAGCAACTAAAGTAACAGTCTGTGGTTTTAATTCAATGATACTTGAGATTCTCAAGTTTGAATATTCAGCTTATTTGAAAGGGTAGGTATAACTAGAGCTTTATCAATTTACATCAGGCAAAAATGCATCTTTCTCTAATGAACCCAGGAAAGTGTAGCTGCAACCTTTCTAATCGCCAGAATAAACTCTTCGGGACTCCTCGTTACTAGCAATGATTGCTTTTAATATATAACTAACCACTTCCATTCCAACTCAACCTTCTCCAACACTGCACTTCGGCACCCTGTACTCAGGAAGAAGCCTGGGCATATCTGACCAGGCCACCATGGCTGGAAAATTAAACTGCAAAGTCACAAGGACATAAACCGCTGAAGTGGGTGACTCAAAACTGTTCTGCTCTGCTCCCTCCTACAAGAAGTCCTCTGCAAGCTTACAACTTGCTATCCTTCTTAAATCATTCCCCTCATGCTTATTTAATCAGTTTTTTGTACAGGAGGAACGCAATTTTAAATGTTCCCCATCATTCCTTGTAAATGAAGAATACACTTGCATATAAATTAAGATCTAATCACTTAAAGGCATAAACCAGGAATTAATTTCCCTGGCATACGCACTTCACCAGCAACAAGAGGCTCTGAGTAACACTGGGGATCCCCTGTATTCGTCTGCATGCAAACATGGTCACAAAAGCTTGCCACCTAGAAAAGCAGAACAGATGGGAAGCACATCCAGATTAAGTGATTTCAAGGAATACTGGCGCTGAGCTAAGAACTAAGCACAGATCTTGCAAGTCCCAAGTGCACGTCTTTTCCGCAAGATCATTTATTCTCTGTCAACAGAAACCTTTGTGTGAGCCAAAACCAAAAAACAGCAAGACAAATTAGGTTTCAGCCTGTAACTCGGGTCCTGGACAACAAATACAAGGTGTGATTTTATTTCTTAGAATAAAATATTGATTACACTTAAGGATTTCCGTCCTTCCTCTTTTCAGTTTATTTAAAGCTAAACCAAACTCTTTTAAGAGCTATAAGAACAATTACTTGATTATAGAAATAGCCAATTAAATAACTGTTACTGCAATAACTGTCATTGAATCACACCTGTACAATTTCTCTCTGGAACATTTTCCACCCTGAGCTGATGTTTTATCAAAAATTCCTAAAGTTTTGGAGAGTTTAATATCTCAGCTTAAATTCAAGCTTCCACAGTATCCTTCTTATAAAATCCACATCTCTTCTGTATTAGGATCCAGATTAACTTTATAGGTAACCTTATTCAGTAAGCTCAGCCTACCTAGATATGTCATCTGCTTTTGTGGTGAAAAAATATCAAGGCACTACCAGTCAACCCACAGATGGTCTTTTCTCCTAGTCATCTCCCGCATAAGGTGAGGTGAGCAGGCAGCTGACAGACAGAAACGGGGCACCTGCACAAGCAGCGTTTGCAGGTAGGAATATCTCATCTGCTCCCGCTGATAAGCAATGTGCTTGATTAGCAAATGTGATCTTGAGACTACTTAACAGGTATTTTTCATTTCTAGTATCTTGTTCAGAGTCTGCCAATCTGGTTCTGCTACTCTCACTCCTACTTATTTTTTTCTATAGAACAGTCCCATTGATTTCAATGAGATTATTTGCAGAATAAAGTATTACTCGGGGAGAAGAAGGTCAAAACATACCTGAACATATAAAGGTTCTTCTATCTGTCAATATATTTTCAAACAATTTCTTCATGGGCAATGTAAGCTTTTGGAGTTATGTTCACCACAGGCATGTCGACCACTAGATAAGAAATCATTCCCTGCTAGTCATTTCTAGACAAGTCTACTTCCAGCAACAGAAACACAATGCCACAGAATACTAGGCCATTAGAGAATAAGGCCAGCTCTTTAAAACATTTCAAATTCAACTCATGCTTCAACTGAAGTCTTTCCTAAAGGCATCTTTTCCATTAAACACATTTCAACTACAGAAAAAAAGAAAGTAATCTAGGGAAAAATTTCTAGGTTAATGTTAAGCCCTTTTTAGCTGCTATTACTCTGCCTTTTTCTTCGATATTTTTGCAGGTGGTCTTGCAATTTTTTGCCCACACAGTGCTATTACAGAGTTTCCTTACTTCTTCTTGTGGCCCTTACCAATGCACCCACAGCACGCACCCACGGCAGTAACAGCACGCTTAGGTGAAACAAACTGAATCCTTCATCCAGATACTGATGTATGTTTGCACACATTTTATTTGTCATCAATGTTCTGTGCACTTAATCACCATCTTGATTCTGTATGCAAAGGTGTAATAGGGAAATCAGCAGGATACATGCAGTTTGAGAGATGAATTACACACACATGCTAGCTTAAGTACTCCCCTCCCTTAAGATACTCACTTTCAACTTGGACTGATAAGAATATGTTGAACAATTGGTCTGGTTTGATGGCAGAACTCGAATGATTTTATACAGTGCGTCTATGGCCCCATAAAGCCTTCCTGAAGTTTTTACAATGTTTATTTGAATATTTAACATTCAGCAATGGAACACTGTTTTACAACTTTCCTACTTGACTTAGTGCTTGCTGTTTTATTTTGGGTACTATATTGCTGGTAGTTTTTATTTGCATAAAGTTACTTCACTAAAGAAATAAAGATGTATTTCAACTGCAACAGTCTGGAGTAGGAATAATTTTTCTCTTCCCTCTACCTTGTTCCCACTTAAAAAAATAATCTTGAGTTGCTTGAAAACAGAAGCAAATAAAAAGACAGATCACTGGTAAGAAACAAACCTTGAAAGAAGCACTTCAGGTAAACATATTTAAGGCTTACCTTCTATATTGAAGGTTAAACTAATTATCATGTTTAAATCTAATGCATTAAATCATTAGATATCTAAAACATTTCTTAAACTTTGGTGACAATCACCTACAACCAGGATGCTAATAATTATCTGTGCAACACTATTTTTCCTGTTGCATCTTCATAACTCTTTACTAGCCTCAAGAATAAGGTAGCCACCAGACTTGCATCCTCCTGAAGGGGCAGGACATGTACAAAACTGATTTAGTAAGTTCCAGTACTTATGACTCGGACTGAAATGAGATCTCTATTAATAATACAAATTAAATCCTTCATAAGTTTAAGTACTCTAAGGGCTCGTAGGGGGCTTTTTATCCTTCTCCACATTTACCTATTTTACTGCACACAGTTTGACCTAATATTTCAAATAGCAGGAAAACCAGCTTAAACTCACACTGGCACTTACTGCATAACCCCAACATGGAAGATTTTAAACCTCCAGATAAAAAGAAATCCCCACGTTTACTGGCTGTCATTCACAAGCAGTTCTGGTACCAACTATATGCAATGGCAAATGTGCTCTGGCAAGAGGGGGCTGAACTACTACCCTTCTAGCATTTTGGCAAGCAAGGGTAACATTAAATGATCCTAAAGCTTCTCTACACGGCAAACGTGGCTTGGTCACGCCAGCAGGTACAGGTTACGGAAAAAAGAAGCCATTTCTATCTTCCTCTCCTCCTTCCCTGCTCTCAGTACACAGTTATCTCTGAGGATTTATAGTCTCTATATTCAGGTAAATGACTTAAAGATGTAAATAATTTACTTTAATATTCTTCTCATAGAGGATTTTACTGAGTCTAAGAATGTTTGTTCAAACGCAGGCCGGAAAAAGCCACCCTTCTTGATTAATTTGGTCCATAGCTAAGCTACATTTACATTATTTATTATGATTTATATACATCATTACAAACTTTGGACCCAGATTCTGGCCCCGTCTCTGCAGTTGGATGAACTTGCCCTCATTTCACCTGTGTTATGGTCTCCCTTTCAAAGGCTGGTTTCATCTTTTGAGATGATTTCTTTTCCATTCTCTCTTCTGGTTCTGTGGAGGGGTTGGCAGAAGCAAAATACCATCCTCTCTATACTACTTTTGCTTACCAATAGTCTGATACATCTGATTGTTCCCAACGTCAAATATGCACCACGGAGAGAAGTACGAGGCAGAAGTATGGGAAACGTAAACCTGTTATGCAATAATATTATCAAGAATGTATTTAAAAATGCAAGAAACTACATCTTGTTGCTATAACACAAACCCACTTTTCCTTCTTCTTACTACATCATTTACATCAGACAAGACAGCTGCTTTCTGAGAGGAGCGATGGGGTGTTCCCAGAGTGCAGCTCTCCAGTCGCCTTTGCCTTCTTTCAATGTCAACAGTTACAAAAACCCTGAGGAAGCTGAATCTGTACAGAAGATGGAAAGGGAGAGTTCAGTTTAGCTGCATTACTCTTTTGTACTTTGGAAATCATTAATGGATTTGCTGGAACTGTTTACAGAAACACTTCACTGTAAGCGAGTATTAAAGCATCTTAAGAAAGTGCTAAATTCAGACTGAAGCAGAAATCCAGGTATTAATCCTGTAGTAAGGACAGAAACAATGCTGTGGAATTCAGTAGGCTTAATTTTAACCCAGTGATTTCTAAAGCTTGAAAGACACCACCAGCCAAGAGGCTCTACCACCTTACTGCCCTAAAATGGCAGCATTTTTAATTACCTGTACCAGGGGGCGGAGTGGTGTCAACTTGACCAAAGTCTTAGGCAATGGAGAACCCACCCTCCAAGAGTGTTCAGAGTATCACATGCTCACCAGTCCCAAGTAGTAGCTAAAAAGATAGTTCAAAGCTTCCTGGAGGCAAACTACAAGCAAAACACAAGTTATGATAGTAGTCACTGCTCCGTGCATTATGTCATCAGGTAAATAAGACTACTGACAAAGAAACCTTCCTCCTCCTGCTCATAAACAACAACAAAACCCTTTTATTTATAAAAGAGGTTTGACAGTCTTGTTAATGTCAAGTATACATGAAAAACATGCCTTTGCAACTGTTTCTCTATGTAACTCATTAACAACACTACTGGCACTGTTCGTTGCCTTCATCAGGTGACACAATGGAAAAATCATTTCATTAGATTGATCAAGGCATAAAAATCAATCTTACAAGCATAAGTTAAAGGTTGGTGCTCTGCTGTTCAAAGTATTTGAGACGTGCCACATGAGTTCTTGATTTTGAGCATGAGTGTTACTGCTCTGCAGACCCCAGCATACGTTTCTTTATTTGGTATAAATTTAGCTTCGGGCATGTACTTAAGGATACAGTATTTGAGATTGTGATCATCATATAATACAAAATAAAACTAAATAAAAAGCTGGCCCAATGCATTTTTAATATTTATATGTAATAATAAAGCTCCTATGGAATTAAACAAAGAGATCTATAGGGAAAAGTCCAGAAAAAATACCCACAGTTTTTATGAACAAGATCACTCAACAGCTGCTACTCATTAATGATTACTACAGTAGTACTTAAAGCCAAGGGGGACCTGTTGCCCTTTTGCACTACAGGAATGCGCTCATACTTCAGAGCTCACAAGGACAGTGATAAAAAGCAACAGCTTTACCAGCTGACAAATAGAAGGTGGTAGAGACAACTCAGAGAGATAACAGTGAAATATGGTGCACTCCCAGCTGCTCGGGCTTTTACCCAAAGACCTTCAGTTTGATCATTTGGTAGAGGAGTATGACGGTATTCACAAGGTAGGCAGGAGGCACCAAACCAACCCCCAGCAACCTGGGATGATACAGCATCCCCATACTGGGGCCCTACTCTGCCATTTCACCGTCTTTCAGCATCCAGAAGACTGAAATGTCAGTGGAAACTCTTTGTTCTCATACAGTATTTATGTCCTCATTTACTTTCTCTGAACAGCCCAGAATTTTATAGACATCTGCCATGCCCTCTTCATTTCTCCTTTCCGTGAAGCAAACTGACCTTGGCGTTTCCCCTCTCCTTGAGGTAAGCTGTTTAACGCTTCTGAGCTCCCCTGTTTGTACCTTCCCCAGCTCCAATACACCCTCGAGGTTAATTTTGTGCCCTCCTCTGTTCCCTTCAAGTTACGCATTCCAGGAGTGGCACACCACGTTCCCTAGTCTTTTCACAACTCCTAACCTTCCATTATTCTTTTGAGGCTACCTAACCATTAAACTGATATTTTAAGAAGTACCCAAAATTATTTAAAAAAATCTCTTTCATAAGTGATAACAGCTAATTTAAAACCTGTCAACACATACAGATAGTTAGGACTGTTTTTCCCTCAGCACATTCCTTTGCGTCTATCATCATCTGGCATTGTTCGTTCATGATGTTTTCTGCAACTCTTTACACTCAGAGCAGCAGAGTTGCTTCAACGCTCTGGAATAACTCAAACTGTTTCCTCCCTAATTCAGTATGTTTGTCACTTATGAATACAGTGAATGCTACAAGACTTAGTTACACTACTAGTAATGAAATATGGTCAACAATACCTGTAACTGGGGGTTTTTTATCTGTTTATTTACAATGGGTATCTAGATGACAATCATCTACAAACACTTATTCTGTAACAGCTTGGATACTTTAGGAGCCTTCAGTGAAACAACGTTTTTCAGGCTTCTGGAAATACAAACACGGCATCAAGCAGATCATTGTTACTAATCTGCTCCTTCAGAGAGATCTAACAGAACAACACTACTTCACCTTCCTCTATGAAGACATACTGAGTTTTTCCTACTGAAATCATATTAATTCATAACTGAGATATGTTATCATTTTCTCATTTCATAAAAATAGGTCTTGGCTTAATATAAACCGCCAAAGGTGGCACCTCTGAAGAAGGATACAATCTCTTCTATCACTGGAATACCATGACGAAAGTAAGCACAGAATGACTCTCCTATTTGTATAATCTAATAAATAGAGCTTGTTCCTTGAAATAAAGTGAAACGTCTTAGAAAACAGAGAGTGTAATGAAGAAGGTTCTTGATGCAGTACATCTGGATTTTGCAATGCACTGAATAAAGCAGTTAGTTCTGCAACGCAGCCTGTCTATGGGTTGTTAAAGTGACGTGACAAAGCATCGTCCAAAGTGTGGGTCATAGTCCCAACTTTTACAGTATCACACTGAGCCAGCTTTGGGCTGTTCAGCAGTAATTCCTCTACAGCCCTTGCATCTGCTGCGATTCACACAGCTCCATCTCTGTCAAACCAAGTGCACCTAAATCACATTCTCATTATACAGGAAAATTTTACTCAATTCCCAGTCACTCATCATAACATGATACACTCCAGATCAAGCTGCCAGATAAACCTGAACAACAACTGTCACATAAGCTTCTCCTAGTTAGTCATCAATTTTCCCAGCATTTTGCCACAAGTAAAATTTGTCACTGCTGGTGTTACCATTTATCAAAGAAACACATAGTTTTCCCTCCTAAAAAAGCTACTGCACAGCTTCTCTGGTTACCATTTATGCATAATACTGGTATGTATTACACTATAACCTTCAGGAACTGTATAGCTTTAGTACCTGCACTAATGCATCATACTAGTTCACTTTTAATTAACACTTACTGCCTAAAGGAACAGAAGTATGGTTTCTTATTATGACAGACATGCTTTTAAAAGGCTGGAATACTTTTCTTAAAAAAAAAAAAAGTCCTAGCCATTTGCTTTGAATAACTGCTCAAGAGCAGGTTCTAAAATAGAATCTGAGTACACTTAATTGTGTTCAGGACACTGGTAGGAGGAATGACAATAGTATGAAGAAATTAACACACAGCTCAGATCAATCATTACTTAATTTACAGAGCTTGGTGTTCTCTGCATACCATGTGCTCAGTAACAAGCGACTTCATTAAGCTAAAATGGATCTTTAGTAAAGCAAGTATTTACAGAGCAGCTGCAGCCTGGTGTTCCTGACATGTGCACGTGGGTTGATTTTCAGATAACCCTTCTATTCTTCAACTTCTGTTCCTTCTCAAACTTAATCACATCCAAAAAGGGGAAAGTGCTACAAGAGGATTCTCCAGGGCATCTCTTCCAACTTCTACCATGACAAATACATCTAAATCCTTTTTTTCATCAACTCTTCACTTCATAATAGTTAGTTCTGTCCTTAAAGAAAGGGTATTCAATACCCTCAACTCCTCCATTAATTAGAAACCCTACTTCCAGCTTTAATATTTCTTACCCTATTTGTGGCTGGTTGTTTTTAACCAGCAGCAGAAATACAAAGCATCAGAACAAGAGTGATTTGTAATTGATGTTTTTCTTCCTGTTGAGTCAAAGTTCAATTTGATGCTTCTTGAAAAGCCATAAAACCACAACCACCCTTAGGTTCTGTTTTTGATCTCCCTGCAAAAGAGTGACCGCTACCAGACTCATTAAAAACAACTTGATGATTGCCCCCTGCTCAAGTTTTTTCGACACACTGTATAGGCAGTGAGCTAACTTCAATTCTGTCATTCCTCCTGTTGTGCAAACAGCTCGCTCTGCTTGGAATGTGCTAACCAGGCTCTGTAGGTCCAGCTCACACCATGAACAAATGTCACAACAGCAGGCTGAATTTACCAATTTGCTTTCAATTCCTGCTGTCCTCTTCCTCCTCCAGCTTCCAACTCCTGTTTCCATTTGAAATCAAACAAACAGGTTTCCCAGCAGGAACTGCTATGTCTCATAAAAAAGAAAAAAAAAAAACACAACAAAAACCAAACTCAAAACCAAAAAGAACTGAGCTGATTCTTTGCTAAGCATTCACTTTTCCCATCTTTGTAAAACTTGTATGCACCAAATGTTCCCATGCTTTAGAAATCCGTGTTTTAGAAACTAGTCACAGTCCAAAAGCACCAATATCACCTTTCTCCTGCCTCCTATTGGGGAGAACGTCAGTAGTTTACTGAAACACACCAACCGCTGCAATACTCTAGAGTTTGCAAACCTCAGCGGCAGTGCCTGGCCTCTAGGCCTTTCGTTTTCCAGCTCTGGTGATTTTTAGTTAGCACTGGCACACACAGGTTATTCAATATCCTCCAACTGCCCTGCCTCCTTGTCCATCTGCTAAGCACAGACTCAACATCTGAAGTCACCACAAAACCGTCTGCCAACTACAATCGCTCAGTTTTTGTCCATATTCACACTGGATGCAGCACGTCTACACTCTTGATCACGACTGGGGCAAAAAAAGTTAGAGGTTCACCTCAAAATCAAGCTGGATCTTTAAAGGACAGGGTCCTATTCCATCTATCTCTTATAAGAAAGGAAAAAAAGCTACAGGCTCCAAGTTATGTCATTAGTAACTTCCCCAGCCATCTGAAATCCTAGTGCCTCAAGCTCATTACAACCTACAAATGTTCATGGAAATACAAGCATAATGGTATGAAATGGTATTCAGTCAGGCATGCCCAAGGTTAACCACCACAAGTAATTCTCTTTTAAAAATCAATTGCATTAATGGGTGCACAGGACAGTTGTTTTTAATTTGACAAACTACCACATATAACTTCACTGGTGCTCCGTATCCACATAACAATATTAAGTGCCTGGAGCAACCAAAACGTTTGGAGAATTTAGCTACAAAAGGAGCAAACCTAAGGATGTGGGACATCCAGAATGTCTGGGGATTCTGCTGCAGCCATGTTTCTGGGGGCAGCCACGGGCAGCCTCCCCGCCACGATCCTCCCACAACGGCCATGTCCCCATGTTCCTCCATCAGCTGCTTCCCAGATTGGTGACGGACGCACCATGCTCCGCCAGGATGACAGCCTCCTGCTAGCCTGGGCTTTCCCTGAATCTGTCAGAAGTTCAACTCAGGGTGGCATTCAGCCAGAAGCATTTCAGCCCTTGACGGTTCATGATGGACAAACCTCTAAATATTAGACAATTTTAAATAAACTTTGCCACTAGGCCTGTATTCAGTTCAAGTAGACTGTAGAGCTCCTTGGAGAGAGAGAGGAGGAGTGCTCCCCTCCTGGAAAGCTCCTGTATTGGGCACAACCAGCAGCGCTTGGAGAGCTGCTGGGGCTGGGGTGTGGGCCACCAGAACTGCCCTGTGTTGGTCATGGCTGCTCCTAGGCGGCTCAGTAACGGCCCAAAGCCTCAGCCAAGGAGAGCAGGGGCAGGGGCCCACGTGTGGGAAGGGGGGTATGTTCCCATACACTACAGAAAGTATGGCTGGAGTACAAAGGCTGAGAGACAGCACCACAGGTCACAACTGTGCGAGTCTCCCGAAAAGGGCCTGCTATCAATTCAATACTGACTTCTGCTAGGGACAGAAACTAAACACCAGAAAAGGAGCTTTTGCAGTGTCCTGCTCCTCTTAATAAAATAGTAAAAGTGACCAGTATAATTCAGAAAAATATCTTGCAAACAGATTAAACAACCTAGCCTTCCTCCACTGTGTTTTTTAAGTCAGTTTACTGTTATCTTAAATTAGGCAAATGCTATCTTGTTTCACAGTAGCACCTTCTCTGGTATTGCTTATCATTAACAAGCATATGCACGGCTTACTGAGGATTCCTCTATTCTAGCCCACAGATCACAATATTCCTTGAAAAACGGGAGCTGTTTATATAAAAATGAACATCACGTATTTTCCATCCTCTTTATAATGTCAACAAGAGTTTGGGTATCTTCTGCTTTCTGTATTGCACTTACCTGCAACACTTCCCTCAGACACATAGTGGGGGAAAAAAAAAAAATCCTGACAACCTAGTTCCTTAAAGCAATAAATGGATTTACATAACTTTCATACTCCTACCACAGAACATGGGCAATCTATTGCCACCCATCTTTAAAGAAACTTGCATAAGCACAAAGCATGATCAAATTTCTACAGTTTACATGCACACTCCTTTTTCTGCATTTGCAGCTCATTAGTTCTCCTACAGTTTGCCAAAAAAGTGTTGAGACTGATAGGGGAGGATTGACAGACATCTACAAGAGCAACATTCACTTCCAGCATTTCAAAGTCAACTGCAGTTTAGTAAGCACTTCAAAAGATACAACTTTGTTGCACAAATAAATGAGTGACACATTTTCATTGTAAAAGTTGAGGAAAGAAATGTCAAGATAGAAGCATGAATTTCTGACTTTTCAAAGGCTGTGTGTATTTGTTAGTAAAACTAAACCAAGGATGAATTACTCATTTTGCAGAGAAATATACTGACAGAGGGGGCAAGATGTTAGCAACACATTTCAATTATTGCAGAAAAGCTGAAAAATGCTTAAGTTTCTTCTGGCCAGAAGACTGAAACCTCAATGAGCATTTTGTTAAGAACTCGGGTTTTCTGCCACTATATACAAGGCTTAAACACAAAACAGATAAATCCGGACCTTTCTAACAACTGCATTCGTAACTGTCAGCAGTTAAAATTTCATACAGCCCTTCTCTATCAACTTCAAATGTACACAGCTGTTACACATAGAAAACGTGAAAGATAGAAATTTGTTGCAATAAATACAATGACTTAGGGATTCAAGGTAAACTTTTAGAGTTCTTCAAAATCACCAAGTTGGAAACTTTCCCCTGCTTGGAAAAAACCCTACCTTGATAAATAGCAGTGTCTCGTAGTCTTGCTGATCCCTGTCTCCTTAAGCTGAGGTCTGAGACAACTAGGTAGCATGGAAGGTACAACCCTTTCTGTGCCTTTTTCATTTCCATCTGAATTTGATAGTATGAAATCCAAATACAATCCACATCTGCTAGAAAATATAAGTAGACTGCCAGCTCGCTTCACAGACTAGAAGAGCCCTCTGATAGGAATTTATTCAGGTCATTCCATCCCAGAGTAATTTGCCTTCTTTAGGCAGAAAATTAATTTATTAAGTGTCAGAAATAAGCCTTGATTTGACTATATTTACTTCTCCATACATTACAAATCCAGAAGTGTTAAAAGCACAGACATGCACAGATAACATGATGCTAGAGAGCCCTCAGGACTGGAAATCACTCTCCCGATGTTCAACTGCACGCCCCGCTGCGGAGCTGCTACCTTCCTGTAGGACGGTTGCTTAGCTTCCTTGCCATTTATTCTCACCCACTTTGACATTCCTACATCCAAAGAGCTCTCTCCTGTGCAACAAAGTACAAAACTGCTTCCATAAAGAAAACAAGACAGGTCATTGTCACAGGAGGCTCCCTTATGAAGGGAGCAGAAGGCCCAATATGCAGACCAGATCCACTTTTTAGGGAAGTCTGCTGCCCCCCTGGGGCCTGGGTTAAAGATATGGAGAGAAAGCTTCCCACCCTGGTAGAGTCCTCAGATCATTATCCTTTCCTGATTTTTCAGGCAGGCAGGGATGAATTTGCAACAAGAAGTCTGAGAGCAATCAAGAGAGACTTCAGGGCCTTGGGATGACTGGTTAAGGGATCAGGGACACAAGTGGTCTTCTCCTCTGTCCTTCCAGTTGCAGGGAATGATGAGGGAAAAAACAGGGAAAGGCACCAGACCAACACCTGGCTCCGGGACTGGTGTCACCAGCAGAATTTTGAGGGTTTTTAGATCATGGGTCAGTTTACACAACACCAGGCCTGCTGGAGATAGATGGGGACACCTGTCTCAAAGCGGGAAAAGGATCTTTGCGCAGGAGTTTAGCAAGGCCCATTGGAACAGCTTTAAACTAGATTTGAAGGGGAAAAGGGATAAAACCAGGCTTGCTAGAGATAACCCTGGGGGCAGTGTGCTAGCGAGGTCCTTCGGTCTGCCATCTCAGTGGAGGTAGGGGATGGAGATTCATGCGGCAGCAAAGATGCAAGGGTTATTGATGTGTTGGAAACCACAGAAGCACCTGAGAATGGTCACGCACCGTAGAATGGTCACACAGGAATTAGGGCGTCTCCCCCCTGAAAGGTGGGGGGAACAACAGCCCAACCGAAGTGCATCTCCACCAATACACACAGCACGGGCAACAAACAGGAGGAGCTGGAAGCCATTGTGCAGCAGGAAAACTATGACATAGTTGCCATCATGGAAAAAATGGTGAGGTGACTCACACAACTGCAGCACTGCAATGGATGGCTATAAACTCTTCAGAAGGGACAGGCAAGGAAGGAGAGGCGGTGCGGTAGGGAGTGATTTGATTGTCTAGAGCTTAATGATGGAGATGAGAGGGTTAAGTGTTTATGGGTAAGAATCCAGGGAAAGGCCAACAAGGCAGATACCATTGGTGGGAGTCTGTTATAGACCACCCAACCAGGATGAAGAGGTAGATGAAACATTCTACAAGCAGCTGGGAGAAGTCTCACAATTGCTAGCTCTTGTTCTCATGGGGGACTTCATCTTACCAGATGTCTGCTAGAAATACAATACAGTGGAGAGGAAACAGCCCAGGAGGTTCCTGGCGTGTGTGGAAGATGAGAACTTCCTGACACAGCCGGTGAGGGAGTCAGCTAGGGAAGGCGCTGAGCTGAACCTCTTGTTTGCGAACAGAGAAGGACTTGTGGGTGATGTGATGGTTGGAGGCCATCTTGGGCACAGCAATCCAAAATGGTAAGAGTTTTTGATTCTCGGAGAAGTAAGGAGCAGGGTCAGCAGAACTGCCACTTTGGACTTCTAGAGGGCAGACTTTGCCTTGGTTTGGAGCCTGGTTGACAGAGTCCCTTGGGAGGCAGTCCTGAAGGGGAAAGGAGTCCAGGAAGGCTGGACATTCTTCAAGAAAGAACTCTTAAAGGTGCAGGAGCAGGCTGTCCCCACGTACCAGAAGATGAGCTGGTGGGGAAGAAGACTGACTTGGCTGAACAGAGAGCTTTGGCTGGAACTCATGAAAGAAGGGGAGGCGCATGACCTTTGGAAGAAGGTGCAGGCAACTCAGGAAGACCACAAGGATTCCATGAGGTTATGCAGGGAGAAAATTAGAAGGGCCAAAGCCCAACTGGTACTTAATCTGGCTATTGCCATAAAAGACAATAAAAAACATTTCTACAAAGACATTAGCAATAAAAGTAGGGCTAAGTAGAATCTCCGTCCTTTCTTGGAAGCAGGGGGAAGCATAGTGACACAGGATGAGGAAAAGGCTGACATATTTAATGCCACCTTTGCCTCAGCCTTTCATAGTGAGACCAGTTGTTCTCTGGGTACCCAGCTCCCTGAGCTGGAAGACAAGGACAGCAAGCAGAATGAAGCCCCCATAATCCAACGGAAAATGCTTAGTAACCTGCTACACTACTTAGAAACACACAAGTGTATGAGGCCAGATGGGATCCACCCAAGGGTACTGAGGGAGCTGGCAGAAGTGCTTACCAAGCCACCTTCCATCATTTATCAGCAGTCCTGGCTAACCAGGTAGATCCCAGTTCACAAATGTGATGCCCATCTACAAGAAGGGCAGGAAGGAGGATATGGGGAAGTACCTCCGTGCCAGGGAAGGTTAAGGAGCAGATCATCTTGAGTGCCACCACATGGCATGTACAGAACAACCAGGCGATCAGGCCCAGTCAGCATGAGTTCATGAAAGGCAGGTCCTGCTTGTTCTCTTTCTACGTCAAGGTGCCCCCCTCAGTAGATGAGGGAAAGGCTGTGGATACTGTCTCCCAGACTTTAGTAAAGCCTTTGTCACCGTTTCCCACAGCATTCTGCTGGAGAAACTGGCTGCTCATGGCTCGGATTGGTGTAATCTTCACTGGGTGAAAAACTGGCTGGGTGGCCAGGCCCAAAGGGTGGTGACTGGTTGGCGGCCGGTCCCAAGGGGTGTTCTCCAAGGCTTGGTATTGCGGTCTGTTCTGTTTAATATCTTTATTAATGATCT
>NW_009595239.1:0-33658 GCF_000690535.1 Cariama cristata | reverse complement strand
TATATATATTTCCAATGTGTTTATACTATTCCAGACCTAAAAGACTTTGCCATATCCAGCCTTGAGACATATCTCTCCATAATGCATTCACAACAATAGCTACAGCTTGGCTGGCATTTGGGTCACTTGCAATGCTTATAGTTTTATAAAATCATAGGTGGTTGTCCACTGCGCCTGAAATGTCCCACCCTCTCTCCTTGTCCTGGTTTGGCTATAGCAGGACCATTTCTCCTTTCAGTAGATTTTCCTTCAGTTAAGTTTCTTCTAAGTAACTGCACTTTCTGAAGTTAACTATATGATTTTCAGACAGTTTTTTTTAATTGTAATTACAGCTTTTTCAGACAGCGGCTGCTTTCAGAATTGATAACGCTTGAGGTTTGTAGTTGTTACTAAAGTAACAGTAGGATTGGTATGCAGAACAGCCCACGTTTGTACTTATTCCTATGGAAACCAAGGTCACTGTTGGCTCTCTTATGGTCCACAAGTGAAAAGGCATAAAAGGGTCGCACCTGCAGGAAAGTGGGGATGGGACAGGTGACCAAAACCCGACCATCAAAGTATTCCATCACATACATGTTATACTCAGTATAAAGCTAAGGGATCACAGGGGTTAGCCTTTCTTCTTTCATGGCTGACATCATTGTGGGACTCTGCTTGTTCTCCTGCCTCCAATCCCAATCTGTGTATTCCTGAATCCGGTTCCCGTCTGCTGCTGAGTCCAGTCTAGGACATGTAGGCTCCCACCCTGCCACATCAGTGGTATGGGCCACCATGGCTCACGATCCCATGATCATCATTGAGAAGCTCAATATTGGTTTTGTGTATTTTTATTTCTATTATTAGTAGTATTAGTATTAATATTAATATACTCTCATTCATTGTTATTTTTTAATTAAAGTTCTTTTAATTTTCCAACTCATAAGTCTCTCCCCTTTTTCTCCTCTCTGAAGAGGGAGAAGGAAGGGGTTAATAAAAACATCAGTCATCCAGCTTCTGAGGAAGGAAGCAGTTAATAGAGAGCATCTGTCATCCACTTTAATTGCCAGCTCAGACTTAAATGGTGACAATCCTAGAGGGAAATGTCCAACCATATCCAAGAGTTGCTCACTCAGTGGATATGAAGAGAAGATAACGTACTGTTTATTTAAGGTTTTCCACATAGGTCTCTTAAAGAAACACACCTGACAGCACTTTCAATCTAGGGTATCAGAAGAGCAGCCAACATTAATTTCTGCCCTCAGGAATATGTTATAGGAATAGTTTGCTTTCACTGAGCTTTTAGCTTCATTGCTGCCTACAATTCCTTGCTGTTGTCAGCAGCCCTTTTTAATTAGATGATTAAGTGCACTTCCAACTCATTTTTAAAACAATGTCAGATATTTTCTCTTTAGTTAAAACTATCTATCACTCACATGTCCTCCAACACTTCAAGAGCTGGTGAGAAAGAATCTGTTAAATAAAGCATTAAAGTGACCCCAGGGTTTCCAGGTCTTTTCTTTCTATGTTGAGTATTATAGTGAAGTGGGAAACTCAGATTTCCTCACAACACAGAGGATGACAGATGCAGCCTTCTAACTGTTTAAAACTAGAATTTGAAGTAAAATTTAAATTAAAAGTATTTTCTTCTTTTATGTGAAAACAGCCTATTTTTATTCACTTATTCATTCACCCACTTTCATGCACATAACACACAGAAAGCACAGTAAAAAAGAAAACAATCCAGTTTTTGCTTATCTATAGAGAGAGTGTAGAACTTTTTGGATAAGAGGGTTGGCACAGAAGTGCACATGCATCAGGGGAATGGATAAGATTCTCCTACTCACTGTAAGATGGATGCCTGAAGACCTAGGTAAATTACTGATACAAAAGCACAAAGATCCTAGGAAATAAAAGAGAGGAATGGGAGCAGGAGACTGTAAGTCTGTATGAAGTCTCAGAGCCATGCATCATTGTAATCAGAGATGTGATGGGGTAGCTTGCATGACTGGAGAGCTGCAACAGATGGTTATAGACTCTTAACGAAAGAATGGCAAGGAAGATGAGGAACGGGAATGCACTTAACAGAAACATGAAGCTAAAATTCATGAAGATCTGCTATGGAATGGGCAACAGTCCTTTGGAGAGTTTATTTATCAGGATTAGCTAACCAACAAAGTGGGATGGGAGGGTCATGCATGGTGTGCATCTGTTACAAACAACCCGATCAAGAAGAGGAAGTAAACAAGGCCTTTTTAAAGCAACTGGGAAGAGCCTCACATTTACAGTCCTTGACTCTCATGGAGAACTTCAGCAACCATGACATCTGCTGGGAGGGCAAGATAATATGACCCAACAATCCGGAATATTTCTGAGATGTTTTTCTGTTTTGATGCAGATTTTACGTGAACAGACTAAAAGACGAGCTGTTCCTGACCTAGTTCCCAGAAAGAAAGGAGAACTGGTTGAGAATGTGACAGTCAATGTTAGCTGGGATCAAAGCAGATGATGGGAAGGATATTAAGATCCTGTGAAAAGTGACGAAAGCAACTAGCAGACCAAAACCCTCAGCTTTCAGAAGACGCCAGCTTGTTCGAGAAACTTACGATCGTATGCATCAGAAAAGGACCTGGGGTTCTCATGAGACAGCATGTTGGAAATGAGTCAGCAATGATGAGGGCTAACTGCACATCAGTCTGCATATTGGGCTGCAAAGGTGAAGCCAGAATACTGAGGAAAATTATTATCCCCACTTCTCAGCACTGGTAAGGTTACACTGGGAACACTGGGCTCCTCTGGTTTTATGTCCACAGTGCAAAAGAGATTTTGACTGAATGGAGATAGTCTGGCAGAGGGCTGCTAAGATGGTGGGGGACTGAAGCATATGGCATATATAGGCTGAGGAATTAGGATTTGTTTAGACTGAAGAAGAGAAAGCCCCAGAGGAGTCTAACTGCAGTTTCCTACCACACTCCAAAGGTTTTCTATAGAAAAGTCTTCTGAGAAATGCCCTTTCTTGCAGAAAGAGCAAGAGATGAGATCCGGTTTGCAAAAAAGGAAATTCATACTGGACATACAGAAGAGAACCACTCTTCCCAGTGAAGGTGGTTGAACACTGGAATAGGTTGCCCAGAGAAGATGTTGAACACTAGGAGCTTTTCAGAACTAAACCGAACAAAGTCCGCATTGAACTTTGAAGTCCTGTTTTGAACAAGACTTTGGACTAGATGACCTCTAGCCATCCCTCCAACCCATGTTTTTCTTTGATCATATGATCAAGGTCAAATTGTCTTAACTGTAACTACTCTTCCTTCGCTTAACAGGGAAGATAGTATTCCTAAGAGCTAATGAGCTTGTCACCATCTAGATCTCTTCCAATAAGAGAACTAGGTGTTTGAGTGAGTGCTATAAATGTCTGACAGCTTCAGTCTAACACTGTAGAAGGGAGGCAAATTTTTGCTTTTAATTTTGTAGATATACAGCTCAATAGCAGAAGTCTTTGGGTTTGATTGACCAGGAAGACTCTGATGTTTATCTAAGCATTAGTAATTAAACAGAATCCTGTAAGCACTTCCTGTACTGCAAAAAACATGCCTGATTGCTTACATGCAGACAAGCAGCTATTTTGAGAGATTTACCAGCAACCAACAATGTACAGATAAAATTTAGAACTATACAAAACAGGTTTTTACAGTTCAAGCTTCAGCAAGTAACTCCTTTAATTTAGAGGCAGATCCTGAATTTTCTTTGTACATAAAGGACAATGAGCATTTTTGTAAAGATGTGACTATTAATGAATATATTTCATTTACAGTAAAACTCAGGCAATTCAGCAGGGTTGGTGCCAACTTTGGGCATTTGTGAAGAACCACCAAGAAATAAAATTTCTTCTTATTTCCATCTTTTTTACTGTTGGTTCCTTTTTCTGCCTTCCTTTCTACAGCAAATATGTAAATAGTAGCAAAAAAGTACCAGCAGATACAGTCTGAAGTCAAATGACATTTCTTTCAATCTATTTATTCGTCATCACCCACTTAACACAGCCAAATTGTGATGGGTGGTCCCAGAACTGGTTCACACCCTAGTAAGCAGCAAATGCATGATGAATGAGAATTAAAGCCATGAAATAAACAGCTGCCAAAATCAAAACAAGCAGAAGGAAAAACCTAAATCCAACAAGGAAATAACAGAACTATGTATCTCAGTTCCATCATCCTGCAGCAATAATCAATTTGATAG
This sequence comes from Cariama cristata, assembly GCF_000690535.1. Lineage (NCBI taxonomy): Eukaryota > Metazoa > Chordata > Aves > Cariamiformes > Cariamidae > Cariama > Cariama cristata. The sequence goes on along the minus strand of NW_009595239.1, from coordinate 29,443 downwards.
ATGAGAAATGTTTCAAAGATAATGCAGTGACAGTTTCTCAGTGGCAGCTTTAAAAGAAAATTTAGAATTAAGAATGACTTTATGATTATAAACTGCAGCAATGATCTTAATGATGTGATCACTGGGGAAGGAACATGGCAAGAAATCAAACGATAAGCTGCATGATTTTATGAGCCTTTAACTATGGAAAATCAACTTACATTTCTTAACATTGTAATGGCAACAGTATGAAGTGGCAAGCACCCTGAATCAAAAAGCTACAGCGTTGCACAATCAATATACATAAAGGCAATATCTGTCACATTTTTTCATAGCATTTAATTAATTATTCAAATATATTCAGCTGTGTCATCTCTTGTCACAGTTCAGAAATGCATATGACATTTACTGGCTCCTAAAGAAATCAGTAGATAATGTGTTCATTTTGCTCTGTGGTTTTCCAATGAGGTTCTCGATTACATATGCACAAGATGACAAGAACACCTTTTAATAATATAACTGCACATTTGAAGGTGCAAAACATTTTAAGTACAAGATAAATATCTAGTAGACATGGGAGACAGTGCTGTAAATGCTTACAGCCTTAGAACTGCAAACTGATATTGCTCAATTTAATGCTTTTGTAGAGCAGATTAACTTCATCTGTTGAAAAAGGAAGGAACAAAGGAAGATTCCAAGAAGGAACAAAGAAAAGTGCACATTATACATACTTAGCAATAATTGAAACATTGAATTCTATTTATCTTAAAATATTATCAGCAGACTAGCAGGTATAGCCATATCTAGAGTGTCCTGTTATGAAGTCTTTGAGACACCGTTAGTTTTCTCTTCATTACACCTTGGTTCCACAGAATACATATGGTATCATGAATCTGCCTCAGTTAAAATGCCGAAGGAAAAAAAGTAGCATTAAACACAGTGTATGACCCAATAGCTGAGAGTTTCCTACTCAGAAGAGATCAAGTCTGCCAGCAAATAGATCTGTTGGGAAGGCAGTATGGTAGAAGATCCAGCTTCTCTGTCTTTCACTCATGACATGACTCTTCACAAGCTGTGTAGTTTAGGCTGGATACTTTGCCTGATATGCTCAAAATATTCATAAAGGCAAAAGGGACTCACCTGAAACACAAAACCAAGTATTTATTATTAGTATAAGTGAAATCTCAGGAGTCTAACCAAAGAATGATTATTAGTCCAGATTTAATTATTAGAATAAATAAATAACCTAAAGAAGATAATTCTATTAAAGAAAAAAAGATCAATAACAATAATAATGCACTTATGATTGTTACACACATATTCTTAGTATCTTCCCATTTTTCTGGTGTTATGCTTACCCTTCTGACGTCCCTTTTAATTGTGAAGCTGACAGTGACAGTCTTCCCCAGCAACCATAGGGATGGATGAAGCAGGTGGTAAATTTTCTAGGTTCTTCACTGATTTCTTCTTCCTCCTCTCCTTTCTCTTTTTTTTTTTTTTTTTTTTTGATGGGGGGGGTCCCCAGGGTCTATTTGTATGTGTTTTATGAAGTGCTTTTAAACCTTGTTCTTCATTTATTTGCAATTCCATGCTACATCAAAATTTACTAGCAATGATATGTTTTATGTATGTTAGATACATTCTTTGTTCTTTTTTTATTTTTGACTCCTAAAACTGGTTTTGTGCAGTTCCTGGTCTCATTTCTATAGTTAACCATTGGTGAGCTGTGGATAAACTTGGGGTCTTTACTTTCATCCTGTGCTTGGTTCCTTATCTTCTCATTTCTGTACTTCTGTACACCACAGCCTTGTGTCCTGACTTCTGAAGGTCTCTGCTGTCAAATAGGCTTGTATTTCTGTACACTGAATCATTATGTTGCAGTCACAAATACCTAATTTACACAGAATAGCTACTTGACTGCTGTTTGTAAAAACTATGGTTATAGCATAAAAAGATGGAGGGAAAAAAGGTAAAATCTGTGGTCCTTATAGCAAGGTAGTCATTAGAAAAAACCAAGCAAATAACTAAACAAAAACCAACAGAAAGCAAAACTCCAGGCAGCTCAAGAAAAATTTAGACAAAGTAAGCCTGAGAAGCTTCAGTCCTGAGGCCTTGCATACTCACTCGTGTTCTGGTAGTAGCAACGGCAACGTATCGCTGGGCTACAGTGAGACACGTTGTCTTAACCACCCTCCTGTTCTCTTCTGCAGGTTGCAGGATCCACTTGCCCTGACCCTTTTTCTTTCCATTCAAAGTCCAGTTCCCAGGAAGAACTATGCCATTTAGCTGACATTTTCTTTGCTGCAAGCATATTTCTTGGAGCAAGTCCATTCTGTTTTCAAGTGAACTCATTAGGACAGGCAGAAGGTATTGCTACTTGAATATTAAGCAAGTTTCACACTAGAAATTCCTCTCTGACTGTGTTATAACCACCACTGACTGCCTCCCATTCCTCAATGCCACCTTCTTATTTTTTCACTGTAGTAGTCTTTTGGAGTTTTTTTGCTTTGTTTCTCTTTTAATAATTTGACACCTTGCCTCCTGATACCCTGCCCCTTGACCAATAATGGCAGCATAGACAGACAGCTGACATGCTGCTCTTGATCAGTCCTGGCAGCATAGACAGAATGCCAACACCTCGCCCCCTTACCAACATCCACAGGTCAAGTTTCTTTACCTTAAATTCTTGGGTTTGTGGGTATATAGATCGTGACAGCCTAAGGGAGTTCTTGCTTGCCAGCCAAATTATTCCTAGTTTTGCAGGTTTATTTCCCCATCTAATAGAAACACATAGTGAAAATGAATACTGAGTGGCAGAACATGAAGTAGTGGTATTCTTGGGCTAATGTGATATGAAAGTCTTATTATAACAGTAACTTTCTATCATGTCTTATTAGTCTTGCACCATGTTGAGTTAGCTGGTATTCTTTAATATGATTTGAAAGTCAGTAATGGGATCAGACTTTTCTTTTACCATAACAAACACCAATGTAACACAATGATGATATGACATGATGTAAAATTGCTAATAATGAACTTAACAGACCCTTTTCCTAACTGAAGACATTTTTGGTACAACTAAGCCTTTACTTTTCCGTGATCATAGCTGTATGTTTCTCAATGGCAAGAAGAGAAATTATTCCCAGGGAGATAGAATTTTTTTCCCCCTTCTGACTACTTTTAAAACCTATTTCATATATTCAGTGTTTTTCTTCTTTCTTTTTTTTTTTTAAGATTGTTTTGAGAGGAAGAGTGTGAGAAAAAACATTAATCAAACTGACTGTGTTGTAAAGCATACATTACTATTCATTCTTGGCAAAATAAATACAATTTAGACATGTATAAAAAAGACAACTCTTAAAGATAACTTCTATTACATAGACTGTATTTATTAATGACATTTTTCAACCTCAAATGAGGTCTGAATTTTTGACTGAACAATTCTTTAACATTTGGTTTTGTTAAGCTATTAAATTCTAGAACAAAATTTTATTGGAGTGGGGAAAAAAACATCTTAAAAAGTAAACAAAAAATCGAGCAGCTGACCACAAAGATATAATTCTATATAGCAGAACTTTTACTAGAATTGTATCATTTCTTACCATTTTAATACTATTATTATTATTACTATTTTATTACCCAACTGCAAAAAGTTAAGAGTTACCATGGAAGGGAATTGTCTAATAAGTTCCAATATACCTACATTATTAAAAAAAAAAGTCACACAGCAAGCTTCATTAAAGCTTTTCCTTAACTTTGAGCATTTGATTTTGCACCCTTATTAGAATTTCTGTAAGTAACACCATTTTTTTGTGTATGTGATCCATAATTAGTGACAAATTTTCTCTCAGTGTGAAAACCTTTTATGGGATGTATATATATCCCATTAGAGAAGTGAATACTTTTCATTTTATTTCCATTACTTTTGATTCCAGGAATAATTATTAACTTTTATGTGTAGTACTTGTAATATTAGAATTGTATAGGTTTTTCTTGGAGAATTGCCAGTCAGACATACTGGTTAATCAGCACCTTACCCACGGGATTTAAGACTGCATTTGAACTTTCAGAACCTGTCTTTAATTTTCTTAAATTAAAACTAATTTCATGACTGTGATCACTTATTTGATTTACAAGCACCATGAGCTGATTAAAGAATCCACAATGGCACTACCAATTTGGTTATCACCTAAATTAAGTCATTAGCAAACACCATCCACTTTCAAGCAGCCAGACGAGGATAAAAAGAAGATATTTTAATTTCAACTAAGCAAAGAAAGAAGAAAAATGGATAGAACAAGGAAAACCAGGTGATAGAATTACAATGAAACAGATTAAATAATCCACAAGATACATTCTCATGCCTTCATGTTGTTTAAACATTTGCGTTATTTTTACTCTTTATTTGTACCTGTGGGATTATGCACAGCAGCTTTTCCTTGAAGTAAATATACAACCACAAATGGAAAATAGAACTAAAAAATTGAATGGCTAACCAAAGTTAAGACAATTCGAGGAACCCTACTGATGCCTGAGACCAGATACTTAGTACGTGAAACCTCAGGAGATTTAAGAATGAGATTGTTCTCAACCACCTGGTATCAGATCTAGCTCAGGTTTATGCAGGGTAAGCAACTTGAATAAGGTATAGAGTCAGCACCACAGCTATGGCCCTCATGCTTATTTGACCCATGAAGAGCACTGGAAAGTCAATTTATTGAACTGCTGCTGCTGAGGAGCAAGCGATTGGGCTATTCTATGTGAAGCAATGGCGAGAGCAGGGAACAGGGAGAAGAGCAATGAGAGTACTTCTGGAAGGGAAGGGAAGGGAAGGGAAGGGAAGGGAAGGGAAGGGAAGGGAAGGGAAGGGAAGGGAAGGGAAAGCAAGGCAAAAGAGGAAGAAAGAGCAGAGAAAGAGAATAAAAAAGTAGAGAAAGAGAAGAAAAGAAGTAATATCCACTTTAAAAAAACTTGAAAAAACAGAGTGCTTTCAAGTTGCTTTGGGCTAGCAGAACCTAAAACAACAGCTAGACATCCAGTCTCGCAGCCACAAAGTCCTTCTGTAATTCTAACCCAGAAGTGGCTTTCAAAATCGCACTAGGCACTTACCTTCATCTTTACCTGACTACATACCTCTAACACAGCACTCTAAGCCTCTTTTAATTGCTCCTCTGAGTTTCCTACCTCACAACCAAGCTGACTGAACAATTGTATGGAGGATTTGAAGCAGTCTGATACCTTGGTAATGAGGGAAGAAGCAGCATAGAAATATCACGAATAGAGAGTCTAAAGAAAGCATTCTTAACTGCTTAAATGAAGCTTCCTGCTTTAGACCACCAGCAGCTTTAATCTCTCAGTGCCGTCAGAAAGAGCAATAGCCTTTTTGATCTTCTAGTGTATTCTTGAGTGCAGTTACTACCTAATTAATACTGACGAAAGATAGTTTAATTTGGAACAGAAGGTTTTGCGTGAATGATATAGCTCAAAGGAATTAGTTGTCCAGGATTTATCTTATAAAAGATTTATCTTATTTAGCTTCTAAATGTTTCCTGATGGGTTTAATTATACTTTATTACTATATAAAATATACTAAAATATATTTTCCCACTAAAAATACAGTTTTGGTATGAATTAGAACAGAAAAAAAAGAAAAAGAAAATGGGCTTTCAACAGGCCCTGACCAGTTTTAATAATACTGACAAATGCTATAGAACTAGAACACAAAGCCAGCAGGTCACAAAAGGCTTAAAAAGTATGATTTAGCTCAAGTAAAATTTGGCATATCTTAAAAGCCAGCCACAGCAACAGGAAAGTTTTAGGGTCTACAGGATCATCCATCCTGATGTTAGGTGTCTAAATCTTAGCTACTTACTCTAGGCTCTCTTTGCTATCTATGGTAAGAAATGGGCATTCTAAAATAATATTTTATCAAAACTATTTTGCTGGTTTACATGAGAATAAGATAAACTGCACTCTGGAAGTTCTCATTCTCACCATGATCTTTAGGGAGTCTAGGTGAAATGTCAAAACTGGGAAAAATGAAACCATCTACTGTTCCCAGACTTGAGCTCCCACACTTAATCCCCACCAGAATCTTGTACTTGCAGAAAACACCAAGGCATCCTAGGTTGTGTGCACAGTGTGTCTCTAGCTGAGTCCAAAAAGCCGAAACTGGTGCAAAGATGCCTGTCTGTCTTTCCCAAAGGAAAGCAGAGTAGATAGAGTGAGGGTTTCCAGGGAAGCATTTTCATCGACTGTGAAATCTTCTCCCGAAGAAAGGCAAGGCACTCAGTTGGTGGGCAGATTGCTGTCCTTCTTAGAATAAAGCAACCTTCTTTATTGGAGTAATTGAAGACACAGAAGATATGAGGACTCAAGCTTGATCACCCTGAGAAGATCCGAATATCTCTTTGCTACTTTCTAAGAGTCTTTCAAAGACACCCATCTAGGGAATAGTCTGCGTGAGGGTCCAGGAGGAGGGTGGGTACCTTGTGTCCTTCAGACTGCCCTGGGGTCACTCTGCAGCCGAGCATCTGAGACTAAGAGACCCAGATGGAGAACAAGTAGAGAGGAATAAGACTACTCCTCACTGGATATCCCCCATCTTGAATTTATTTGCTTTCCAAATCACCTCAATGCATGAACAGCCCAATGAACAGAGATTGGCACCCAGAACTCCTGCTGTTAGCTTTGTGTTCTAACCTGTGAGATACAAAAGCACAGCTTCTCCTTGTAGGCCCACAAACACTTCTTTCAATGTTAAAAAAAATTTGTTTGCTATTTCATTCCAGTCTCAGTAACAAATAATTTCCTTTCCCTCTTCTCTTTCATTGTGTCCCCTTTTTCCTTTTTGTCTTTTACTTTCTTTTGTTTTGGTGTTGATTTTTCTCAATAGTTCCACTAAATAGTAAAAGGCAGAGGTTGAAATACAATTATAGAAGTAGCGTATATTTATAGCAAGACATATATCTGTTTCAAATAAAACTTTTTCTTTTCCTTTTCTAGGAAAAAAAAAAAAAGAAGACATGCTTAAAGGAAGGATTCTGCTCTTTTTTTGCCTGCAACACATATATTTTTTGGCTACAAAAACTCCTGCAGTAAGGAAGTCAGCTTTCATCTTTAGAAAAGGTTTATGTAATGTTCTAAGACCATAAAGTAAATGAATCATAGAATCATAGAATCATTATGGTTGGAAGAGACCTCAAAGATCATCAAATCCAACTGTATTAGATTTCATACAGTATTCCAAGGTTGGTACTTAGGTACAAAATCTTGTTGCTGTGTTTGGTGTTGGTCAGAATACCCCATTACTTCTCACCTGCTTCCTTAGCACTAACATATCATCAAGCCATTCAAGTACAATCTCAAGCAAAAAGAAAACACAATATTATCTTATTTTTAATTTACTATATTAATGTCATGAAAATGCAGTTTGCAGTTTCCTCTATAATTAGAAGGTTTTTTACAAGTGATAGAATATATTTTGGGGCAGAAAATTAAAACATGCCGTTGTGATTCTTCCCGTCTCTGTAGTAGATCTAGATTGTCTCCAGTAAAAACTTAGTGAATGTGATTTGCAAATAAAACTTTCTAAAAGTCTTTCTTAATCATCCTTGCACAGACATGAATCTCAGGAGGGTATAGGACAAAGGACTTCTTTTGGTGGACACTCAACTTTAAGAAAAATAATTCTCAGAGGGTGAGTATGCTTCTGAGAACAAAATATTTAGAAAATATTTAACTTCTATATTCTCTATATGATTTAAATCTCCCATATTACCTTGCAGGAACTGCTTATATTTTCATATTTTGTTGATGCCACCCCCATTATTTTAATTTTTTCTTTCTCTCTCTGTCCAGTATGCCTTTCCTTCACTCTATTGTGAAAGCCTATCCCTGCCAAAATACTGTGCATGAAGATTTGCTCTTAAAACCAAGAAGAGTATCTGGAAAGACTGTGGACTTGGCCTTGAACATAATCTAAAGAGTTACTTAATAAACTAAAACAAGACATATTAGGAAAATGGTGGTAATTTTTCATGATTAAAGTTTTTGGAAGTATCATGACAGATGAAGAACATCTTTAATTACTTTAATGAAAAACTTTACCAAGTTAAACTGAAGCAACTAAAGCTAAACTAAATCGACTACTTCAAACTAGTAAGTAAAACACTGGCTCTGCATTTGTGCATAGATGTATATTTGTATAAATAAATAAATAAATACATATCTATTTATATATAAAGCCCACAATAATACTTTGCTGATATATGAAGTACATTTATGATTCATTTTCCAAACCACAGGAAACAATGTAATATGTACATGTTATAAAAGTAATACCTCTATAACTTACACAATGATCAGCTATATCTAGCAAAGCCAAGACTTGGTAGTTTGTAGGTTAGTTTTCCAGAGAAAGTGAGGAAATTCACAATTGAAATGTACAAAATGACAAAAGAAACAGTATTTGAAAATAGATCGTACAATCTGTCATGGGGATCAAGCAGGTGATCTATCTGCAGCTGGTTAGGAACTTTTATATAATTTTCAGTCAAAAAATGGGAAGTCCTTAAACATGAATATGTCCATGAGAGTGCATAGCTTTTGAAGTAATATGCATCTGTTCAAGCTATGTACCTTCAAGAGGTCAAATACGTGATGACCTCAAAAAGGTACTTCTACCCTGTCTTATGTAGCCCTGTAAGTTCCTCTGCACTGTGGCACCTTTTAAATTATTTTTCTGTGGATTCTTTTTCTTTAAAAATCTTCAGAAGACCTTTGTCTCTTCTTGAAGTGATAAGAGATTTTTTTTAAAATGTCAGAATGTTTCACTTGCTGGAACAGTCAACATTCACCTCCAGGTACACTTATTCTTTTCTATTCCTAACATTCGTTTGATACCTTTATTAATCTATTTAATGACTAGCATGGCTGCAGTAGATCTCATGAAATGTATTGTTCACAGACTGCTAGAATATTCTAGTATATGTGGAGCACATTCATTGCCTACAGAAATCAAACACAACATCCAGCTCTAGTTTCTTATTTTTATCATTCCCAGTTCTCAGACTAGAATAATATTTTCTGGCATATAGAATATTTGAGATTATGAAATCTCAGGAAAAGCTTGTGAGGAGATAGAAGGAACTTTTCCTTTAATTTAACATTACAATTCTGACTGTAAAAGAACAGTGCTAAAACATCTTCAGAAGATTGGTGCCATGATCTGAAATAGAAAAACCTGTGACTGTGTAATTACACTGTCATGGAGAAAACAATTTGCAAATACTGAGAGATAAAATCACATTTGAGGCTGCTGATAAATATTTTGTTCCAGCCTGAAGGAATAATAATATTCTCCTGTCTAATAAGGTTAGACATGCTGCATTTTTTTTCCCATATGTGCTTCACTGAAGTCTTGCTGTGAGTTTACACACAGTCATTTTGAAGAGTTATGCTTTGTTGTGTGACAGTGATGGAAAACTTGCATGAAGGTAATTGGAAAACAAGACACTAACTCTGGGCAAATGAAATCTGAACACTGTTTAATTAATGATTAAATTTGTTTATTCTTTATCTTCATGTTCTCTTATTTTGGGGATCCTTAAAGCAAAAAATTAAGAAAAATTGAGGTTTTTAATTCAAACTGTACTATAAATTCAGAACTGTGACATTTAGAAAGCAGGAAAATAGAAAAATATTTTGAAAGTTTTTTGTCTTTCTCTTTTCAATTGGATGAGATTCTGTTCATTTAGGGAATATCATGGAACCCTCAAAAATCCCCTAGCACAGGCTTGAGACCTCAGTTTTTTAGAAAACATGTGACAATATCCATAGCCCTTATTCTGTTATCTATTGTAGTCTCTACAGCTAGTATTTAACAGAAAATAAAAATGTTTTCTAAATAAGAATTCTTAGCACTCCTAAAGTAGTGGTTCCTTAACTTTTGTTAAAAGGGTTTAAATTTCAGAGGTTATTAAGTTTTATAGGCATAGAAAATGAAATTACGAAAGCTTTCTCTGAACAGATGCTTACCTGGTTATACAAATACAGTACAGGACTAGGAGAAGGCGGCCTATGTCCTAAATATGCAGTTTGAATGCGAAGGGTTCAAACATTCATTGCTCATGAAGAGGTAGACCTGTTCCCATACCTGCATTGTTTACCTCTCTTTTGATAGTGACTTTTTCCTGTGCAGCTTTCTGAATCTTCTGAGAAAGAAGAAACACAACCCAGATTACTGTCATGTTCAAAATATATGAAAATACATATTTCAAGTAAACTGTGAAAAAGACCCTTTTGTTGTTGTTGTTGTTGTGCGTGTGTCCTCAAAGGGCCCTCCGGTTGAGAGCCAGAAAACTAAACTTCTTCAAGTAATGACTTTGCACAATAGGCACTGAGGGAACTACTTTCAAGTGGAATTGCTTCCCTGGAGGGTTAGGTGTAGCAGTGCATATTTCATTTTGATTTCTCTTTGGGACTAGTTCACACATATATGGTATAAGTACTTGGCATCTGTTATTTTGAGTGAAGTTACTCCTTTCCTGACAGGAAGAAATGACAGACATACACTATAACTGGTACAGGCTCACTGCTAAAGATTCTGCAAAAGCAGAACTGAGCCACAGGAGAGGGTCAGCAACATGTGCCTTAAGGCAGGTTATCCATAGTAAAAAATAAACATTTTTTTTTCCAGTGGATGAGACCAAGATGATTTTCAGAAATGCACAATATATATTTTTAGATTCCAGATGTCCAATAGCTGTGTGGATTACTGAAAGAATGTAGATGAAATATATAAACAGCTTCCTCATATATTCCTGTGCAGATGTCAATAGTATTATAGACAGCATGAGAGAGAATGAACCTTTCTGGCAGCCATAAGACATTGTCAATGTATAATAAATACTCTGTTTCAGGGATTATTTTTTAAAGCAATTCAAAGTTTTTCTAAAATTGTCTGACTACTGAGCACAAAAGAAATAGAATCATTTGCATTCACATAGTGATGCTTTTCTTATGCAGGCACCGTTTATGTCTTGCAATAAAGCATTACAGACTGACTACTGTGAATTTTTTTCCCAGAAACTTAAATCCAAAATTGTAGATAGAGCACTGCTGGGGATTATCAGTGGGATGGATGTGTCTGGCATGAGTGTTATTCTTGGTTTGACTTCATTAAATGAGCCATTACGAGGAAAGACAAGTTGTTGTATACTTTTATTGCCTTCCACTGTTTCTTCTATCAAATTAATAAGACTGTTTCGTAACTTTGATTATAGCACTGGTTGTAACTCCATTTCATGACTATTGGAAATAGTTCATTACCTTTTAAAATGACAAGGAGGAAAAACGCTCTTGAGCTATAGAAGTGGACTGCTACTGTTTTAGAACCGTGAATATCCTCTATTCTATGTCATGACACATAAGTGAATGTTAGTAAATGAATAAAGAAAAAGTGACTCTATTACATAGCATTGTTCAAAGCCCTCAGACGAAAAATCAAAACAGAACAAAACAAATCCAAACCAGCAAACCATGGGGAGGTTTTAGACAGTGACAAGATTACTGTCTACAGAGTGGTCTATACATTAAATTTTCAGGAATCTCTCATTTGCCTAATGATTTCTTATCCTATTCATAATTATTATGCCACAGGTCACTATCAGGCAATGTGGATCCATGGGAAGGGATGTTTCACAACTATTAAATACCTCAGAAAAAACAGTTAACTGAATACAATTTCCCACCTTCCTTAGCACTTAAGCTGGTGGCTTGCAGAGATGTCCTTAATGAGTGGCTAAATAGGAACCATGTTTCCCCTCTCCTGGTGCACTAACACCATCTTGAAGAACTTATTCTCCCACTAAGTGACAGAAGAGAGAACATGCTGTCCCTCTACCTCCTGCCACGGCAGACATCTCTAATTCATTGGCTGATAATATCAGTAGTACATCAGCAGGATTTAGTTAATGAGTGAATAATTTGAAATACTGTTCAGTATTTTTTCTTCAAATCATGTTCTAAAATTAGGTTATGATAAAATGTTTTTTTTTTCTGTAACTCAACTGTTATTAACTAAAAGTGGTTCTTAGAGCTTGTATTTCACTAAAACCTTAGAAAATACTCATAATTTGAAAACAATCAACCTTTTTTTACTTGATTACTTGAAAAAAGTTCTTACCATTTTCCAAGTCTAACATATCTCAGAACTCATATGCAGAACAATACAATAAAATATCATTTTAACACTACACGAATGGCACAGAAAAAATCCTACCAGACTTATTCAGACAAGATGTTTGAAATATTTTATATTACCTCAGTGTGACAGCGAGTTCTACTTTAATACCAAATAAACAATAAAAAATCTCAATAAAACGTGAATGGATGTTTCTAAACCTCTTCTTCTTCTTTGTGCTGAAGATTAAATTTTGTTGCTACATTGTTTAAACTGGAAGACAATAGATGGTTGCTTTGTCAGATTCTTTGGCTTTAATATTCTTTGCTATTATTTTAAAGATGCGTTTGTTGTATCTGATAGTGAGGTGACTGTGAAACTGGTACTCAGTGTTTCACAGGGTTCCTCACTATAAATTTACCAGAATTCAGTCATTTCCAACAAAAAATTATTGTACTCTAACTAAATTTTTTGTACTGTAGGTGCCATCTTAATAATAACTAAAAATGATATTAAAACTAAAAGATTCCTTATCTTTTAAAGGGGAAGGAAATTTTGCTGTGGGTAATAATAGGAAGTAGGAATCTTAGCTATTCTAATTCATTTGTTTTGTCCATTGCAGGTGGAGATGTCACTGCAGAAATAACAGGAATGTTAACACTGACTTCTGACCAGAGAACGACATGTTGGCTTTCATGGGTATTTTTCTCTAGGTTTGCATTTTCTGTCTTCACACATTTTACAACATTGTTGCAATTTACTATTTTTGCTTTTTGTCTTAAATTTTTGTACTATTAACTTCAGATTTCCCTTTTATGTTTTTTATACTTCTTTTGTCCAGTCACTTATAATTAGAGCAAACATACAAAAGATAGCAGCTTTTTGTTGAAGAAACTCACTTGATTATGTCACTTCAGCAATAGTCTCTACAGTAGTAAAGTCAACTAAAACAGAAGAGGAATGTCTCACCTCACCAACTAAGAACTGGCTTTTAACTGAAGAACTGTTAGAGTGTGCTAGGCAAATAAAGATCTGTATACAAACTTGCTGCACCTGTAACTGCTTTATAGTTATGCAATAAATGTTGATTATCACTGTAGAAGCTAATGTTTTCTGGGTTTTTTTTCCCTATATCTTCTTCTTTCCAGGATATATTTAAATTATATATGAAAGCTTGGCAATTGTTATTGAGAAACTCATCCTTCTGTCATGGGAAAGGTGATGGCATATTAAGAAAAAAGGTACATTCTGTATTAAAGCAGTCTTTAAATAGACCCAGTGGGAAATCACAATTTTTACACACTAACAAACATACATATATACACACTTAATTATATCTTATGTTAGACAATGCAGTGCATATACACACCCACACACCCCCATTCACCATGTTCAAAATAACATTAAAAATATCCCAAAAATTGCTAGAAGATGCCTCATGGTATTTAATGACTTTTGTTTAGACTGTTCTCAAGGTTTGGATGCAAGAGGGAAGTCCCTCTGAAGAAGAAACCCCTCTCGTCAAAGCATTCTTAATATAACTATACCCTTGAACATGAGAGGCCAGGAGGCCAAGTGATCCCTGAGATTCGTTATTTTCTGTTTAGTTGAATGAATTATTCCATTCAAAACAAATTATCTCCTTTATATTACAGTACGATCTAGATGAGCTCTGTACCCTTATGAATCATAAGGATCATCAGAAACAGCACGGAAATGGTTTCGAGTATAAAAACCCACCACAGAAACATTTCAGTTGAATGCAATGCTGATGAACGTCTGGTGAAGAATGAAGGGCTATTTCCTCTCGTATTTTGAGTTTATGCCAAGGTTTACCTACTCAACAAGAGCTCTCAAATTACAGTCATTGTTTGTGTATCTTTTTCAAGTGAAGAATTGAATTCTGTTAAGTACCTTGTTTACCTTTGCCAACTTTATATCATGTCATCTGATAAAGATGCTAAATTTAATGCAAATCAGAGGCAGTTTCCTTGGTCTTTGACAGCTAGCGTCCAGTGAAATGCAGTTGAGAAAGACAGACAAAAGGAATTGTAGAGTGAAGAGCTTGACCTAGGGTGCAAATCAATGAAGAGAAATGGAATGCCTGCACTGGACATCACGGAGCATAAAAATTTTGTTCCGATGTTTAGCTTTTGCCGCTGTTAGCACATACGCTTCAGTGTAACTTGTACGTATCCGTCATTTTACCAAGGATCATACATTCTGGTATCACAAAGTCATGCAAATATAAGAACTCCCATTTTAATGGTAGTCAATGGAATATGTTATTTCAGAAGATATTCAGCTAAACAGTAGCCTGCTAGGCAAAGTTTTATGATGCATCCATTAGAGTACAGCATCCGAGAAGCAGTAACAGAAGACACAGATATATCTGACTTGAACAAGAAGGGAGAGAACATACACATTTCCCCAAACTGATAAGAGCATATCTGCTGCAGTACCAAAAAAAGGTGTGTAGCTGGGTCAGTCCAATGCTGTTGCTTGGAAGCTAGGCTTTGTATCTTGGTTATAGCCCTGGGTTAGCACAACACAAGTTGGTGTTTCTGTCTAACTGCACCTCTCTCTGACATCACACAACTTTGTCTCTGATCAATATTAGCTCAAAGATCTCTGTGCTGCATTACTCTAAATAGACAAGGTTAATTGCACAGCATTTTCAAAACACCAGCTGAAACCGGACTTGCTAAAAACACCATAAATGAGGGAGTTGCTGCCTGAAAGTGTTTATCACCTAAAAGACAGAGCTTTCTTCCTCAGTCCTACAGCACAATGCAGGTGTGCTCCACTGTATCTCCCTAGGCTGGAAGTGGTAGTGTCTTGTGTGCCATCTTCTGTTTTCATCCTTGTGTTTGCACTGAGGTGGATCTTAATATAGCTGGTTAATAGAGGGTTGGAGAATACACTTAAACCTCTTAAGCAGCGTGAACAAATGACAGACATACACAATTTTTTTTTTCAAAATTCAAAAGACATTAGGAAAGCAACAAATTTTGCTGATGAGACCAATTTGACAATTGGGCAATGCTGACTGCCACCAGTCACTTAAGAAATTGGTATACAAGAATTTCCATTGATAACAATAACTAGATGACCACGAAGTATATCTTTTACTAAGGTTTTATAGCCTGGTTTGTGAGTCAGTCAAACTTTCATCTTACAAAATAATGCTTCAACCCACAAAAAGAAATAGTAACTCGGCAAAAAAAACCCAACAAACCGAACAAAAAAAAGCCTAAAACACTGTGCAAAGTTCTCCCTCCCTCTGTTGTGCAAATCCAATACCATAAACAGTTTTCAAATGTCATGTAATGTAAATTTTACTGGAGTAACCTATAATGCCAAATTAAAAAAGCAGTCTGTTATCACAGCTGGATAACACATCACATTTGTTTAAAAACGTATTGAACGATGATCTCCTACCTGATTCATTTATCAATTCTGGAAACAGAAATTTTTTATTAAATTTTTTAAGCAGAAAGAAGCAAACCAAAGAGCTCAGCTAACAGCCTGATGTCCTAAGTGTCTTCAGCCAATGAAAAATGGGCCCCTATAACAATAAAAGGCTTATTCAGGGTGTGAACTCCTGGATCTTAATGAATTTACTTAGGTTGTATTGCAGTGTCTGATGACTGTTTTGTAGCCAATTACTTTGATGAGACTTGAGTAACCAATTCACCAGGCCTCTTGAGTAGGTCGACAAAAGTCGAAAGATAATTTCTGGTAGATGTCAATCAAGAGATTACTCATATTTGAGCAGAATGACTGGTTAGATCATAAATATCAAAAGTAGTAGATTTCTCTTTTATAAGGATAATATTTTTGGTAACTTTTGGGTTTTGAAATTGTGCTTCCTCTTTTTGTATAATTAAGAAAAGTCATAATGAATCTAGTAAATGAAATGGAGTAAAGAAGCATATTTTTCCTGATGTATACAGAAATATAATTTAACTACGATTTAAGCAACAAAAAATTGATGTAAATATTAAAATTAGTGTTATTATATTTTAATTATTCTTGTTATTACAATCCATATTGCATTTCCGGAATGCTAAAGAGTTCCACTCATGGGACTGACTCTGCTAGCTATTCTCCTAATACAAATGGGAATGATAGCAACTGCTCCAGGGAGCTTTAAACGCAAGTATAAAACCAGAAGAAAAAAAAGAGAGGAAAAGCAATGCATAATATTTTGCAGATTGATGGGTAATATTTTCTGTAGGGTGTCAATTTAATTATTTTCAAATATAAATATGATGGACCACAGAAGTAAAGGAATGAAGCTGTTGGATGAGAGATCTGCCAAGTAGGTGAAAGGAGACAGGAGTCTGGGTTGACTGAGGGGAAAGTTAATCTCTCAGTGATGAATGAAAGATAAAGGAGTAGAAGTAGTCTATGAAGTAATGGCTGATCTGAGAGACAGAGAGAGGTGAAACAATTAAAATGATAAGCCAAGAGGAAGATCTGCAAAGCAATATTGTGGATGGAAAAGAAAGGGACAAGGCTACTTTTTTTCAGAATGAGAATAGTAAAGTCACATTGAGTAAGATATGGCAAAACAGTTCAAATTCTAGTGAACTTTCTGGGGATCTGATCCCTTAACCAAACATTAAATGATCAGATCTGAATGGTGTTTTAAGATTCAGGGAGTACTCACACAATCTAACTTTAGTAATTTTTAAGATTTTTTTAGGAATTTTTAAAATTCTTCTTTTAGGAACAATTTAGATTTGTAAGCAGATGTTCATGTGTTTCTTACACAGTCCAGATCTGATGCCACAGATTATTCAGAAATTTTATAGTAAACCTAGTTGCTGTCTCAAATGCTGTAACAGTGCCCTGGAAACAGGCTCCTCTCAGTTCCTTGTTTAGGGATCCGAAGTTTCTGGCTTGAGGAAGATAGGTTACAATAGCTGGGTCTGTTGGCTTCCATCCACGTGGTCACTGATGTATGTTAAAAACATGAGAACCAAGAAAATAATTTCAGAAGTTATAAAACAAGGAAAAATTTTTTAGGATCATACAAATACCTTCTAACTACCAGAACCCAGACCAATAAACTCACTAACTAAAACTGTTCTTTCTGATTTCTCAGAATTGGATAGTAGCACTTTAAAGAATCACAGGCCTGTGGAAAAGCTTATGGTATGCTTTCTTTTAGTATAAATTATTCAGAAAGTCAATGTGGGTAAAGTTAGTCTTGGAATGTTTGAGTTTTTCTGGGAAATTTAATTATTTGGCCCCTATCTGTGTCCATATGCTTCTTCATGTTATTGTGGAAATGCAACTCTCTAAAGAACAAAAAGCCCTAAATTGTGGTTTTTCTTTTTTTTTGTAGTTTGGCAAGAAAACTATGCTCCTTTGTAAATGCAGTGGTCTTGCACAGAGTTTTAGCATTGGTACTTCCATCACGCAAATTGCTGAGCTACTGATGGCTTCCCAAAGCAGTATTCTGTTAATGCTGATAAATTGTCACCTGTTCATTAACATTAAATTTCCACTAGAGGGCAGAACCCAAAATGTTGTTAGGAGGCTATAGAAAATTTTGTGATTACATTGATGCTTTCTACCATATTATTGGTAGAAAAAAAGGGTAAAATGTATTAAAAATATTGATAGTTTACAATGTGATTATATTTGCATTTTCATAGGATTACATCATTTAAATCCAGTGCACACTGAATAGGAGAGTTGAATTCTTTAATGCTAAAGAAAAGTAAAATAATAATATAAACTCAGCAAAATAAATAAAATACAAAAGGTAAGCATTTTGAAAAGAAATCTTCAAGTGGAGCTGTAAGCCTGCTTGACTGAAAAGTCATCCATTTTATATCCAGTAAAGCAATATTCTGTAGGAAATCAGTTCTATCTTGTTTAAGAGATTAAAAAATGACACTGTAAAATGGAAAGGTTTTGCTCCATGTCATAGCTGTGGTGTTTGCTCATGATGTGAGTTTTAATGACATTTTAGCATTTATTATCATACTTAGGTTCATATACAGCAGGCTTCAAGTTCCAGAACTTTACTTTATTTCAAAATATAAAGCTTGATTCAAACAGAAATCTTGCTAAGTTTGAAAGAAAATAGCAATGATTTTGATTGCTAACTTAAACAGATAAAGAAAAACTCTATTAGATCATGTGAGTTAAATATGGAATTCCAAGCAATGTATTAAAAAAAAAAAAAAAAGTAAAGAGAAAAATTCCAAAACTCTTTGAGACTTTCCCAAAGCAGACAGTTAGGTTAAAACTGGAGGCTGCTATTTTTTACTAATACCAACAAGAAATACAGTTTCATGGGATTATTGCCAGACAGGAAGCTATGATTTATTTAGTGCTCAGAAACATGTTGAGTACTTCACAAACATATTTTTTTTTTTTTTTTCAAAAAAAAAAAAGAAACTAATCTGGACTTGAGGAACTGATGGTGTACTATCTAAGAGAAGAAATCAACAAAACAATTCCCTGGGATATCCAGACCTATAAGAAGATGAAAATGGAGAACCAATACTGCAAAACTACATTTAAACATAATCAGATGATGTTTTCCTGTGCCTGAGATCCTAATGATTCTGCTGAATACATGAATGAATGGAAACAGACATGTAAGGACATATGATGGAGGTATGTGTTTATCATCAGAAGGCATTAAAGAGGAATCTTTAGAAATTTTTCGGTTTGTATGATGATCCTTGGGCATATGTAGAGATGGAATTAAATGCATATTTAAAAGTATTCAGGATGAACAACTACAAAATGCTAATATTTCCCATCAGGAAACATGGACACACACATGAAAACACACACACACACAAACCCACAGACATACCCAGGGAACTGTCCTTGAAATATTTGGTATTTCTTAAGTTCCTCCTTTTACATCACCTTACTGGCAGTGTGGCTATGCCTTAAGTCATTATTTCTTCTTCCATATTGTCTTGTCAATGATTATAAACATTTTGGATTAGTAGATTGAAAGTAGCTTAAAGGTATGAAGAAAGTGACTCACAGTAATTAGGTTAGTTCCTTTCAGAGGAAAAGAAATCCCACATAAAACTAAATTCTATCCTTTCTGTCTAAATCCCAGTTTTCTGAAATGTATAATGTTCTGAAATAGCCATGAGCTCTGGAAGACTTGACCACATAGTTACTGTGGGCGAAACTGTCATCCAGTGTTATGTGGACGCCTTGATTTTCCAGGATGGCTGTAGAAAACCTCTAGCTCTGATCACTAACTCTTTTGTGAATCACAAACTAGTTATTTTGTTTATCCTTGGAAAACATGGTTAAATTGTTGAGGAGAGTGGAAAAGAAGGGAGAGAGAATGAGTATGTAGGCAGGTGGTGTACACCATGAATATTAGGTTAGTATCAAGACTCCACGGTCTTAAATTTCAAAGACTTGTCTCAGTCAGTCTGAAAGAGGAAAACTCCTCCTCCCGCCCTTTTTGTTAGCAATACATCTTCTCAACATGGTCTTATGAGAAGTCTGGCTCTGCCTAAACATTCAAAGACCTTTCGGGAAGAGTTGATTTCAGCTGCCATTGGCTAAATAATTCTTTCTCCTACTGAAAGCCTTCATTCTCCATAAAACTACTCTGTCCTGCCATGCCAGAGCAGCTTTGTTTCAGCATTTTTTTTCATACATTGTTATGATTAACTGGCAGTCTTGAGCTTTCTAACAGACTGAATGCAGCATAGGAGAGTCTGTAATAAGTTGTTCCAGAAATATTTTCACAGAAATGTTCTAGAGAACATGAAAAAAGAATGTATTTCCAAGGTCACACCTATACTGATGTCTTTTGTCATCTTTTGGGATGAATGGTACCACAAGAATATAATTTCACAAGATCACCATGCAGCAAATGAAAGCCAATCCACTCCTACATAAAGGATGCTTCTTTTACAAGAATTGTTCTGCATGTTTTCAAGTATTCAAAAGTTAAAGTTATTATATCTATTGTATTGCAGTCATGGTACTGGAGATAAATAATTGCTGCTTTATTTTTTATCAGTTCCTTATTACTGTTGTTTTCTATGGAAATGTAGGAATGACATGTATGAGATAATTCCTGTTCTCTCTTCAGTTCAGAACACAAATGGTTGTGTGTATGTTGTAGATTCTCTTTGAAATCTTTGATCTGCCACAAGAACCAAGCAAGACTCATTTGAAAAGCTTCAGTGTCAATGATCTAATGTAAAACATTTACTTCTGTCACCTTTTTACTCACTGGTCCAGGTCTTCAGCTGATGTAATCTGGCAATAGCTCCACTGAAGTCAGTGGAGCTCTGCCAATTCATGCTGCTGAGGATAAGTCCTCGTAAGTGCTGCTCTGTGCCTTGAATTGTCCTCATCGACTTCAGCAACTCTGCGTGCTGCATATGGGTCAGACTGTGAGTATTTTATTCCCATGTCAAGCAATTATGGTTTTTTAACACAGATAATCTCATACCAATGTGAGATAAGTCTCTTCTACAGCTGGCTACCCAGTGCGAGTTGGAAGACCATGAGTATGGCCCAAACTAATACTTAGATAATAACTAAAGCAGAACACCGATGTAATCAAATTTTTCACTTATATTGAGTGGATCAGATTCTGACTAAGACTATTAAATATTAAAGACCTGATGTGTAAACTAAGATCCAACAACAATGAAAAAGTACATTCTAATCTTTCTTTATGAACAGTATAGCAAAGTAGTTAAATAAAAAACCCCACAGTGTTAATCAATATAAAAAACTCTAGGTAAGTAAAAAGGTAGAAGGCAAAATAGAAAATAAAATGAAAGATTAATCTGCTAAATAAAAAAATATACTACCTTAAAAAAATCCTTGCAAAGGAAGACCCCAGTACCTTATAAAGTTTGCTGAAAGTATATTTAAACCATTTCAAGTTTGCTAAACTTAATAAATGAGCTACCGAATAAGTTAGTGTTTTACAAATGGTTGACAGAAAATTGTCCTAAATTACAGACTTGTCAAGAATGTTATATGGGTGTGAGTTTGTGGTAGTATAATGGATTATCTTGTTTATGCCTATGTTTCTGCATTAGCTCTGATTTAGTAGAATTTTAATTAAATTTGTTTCTAATAAGATATATTTATCACTATCTATCACTGTTTGTAAGAAAGACCTTTGTGCCCGTATCAAAGCTCGTACACTAAAAAACATTGGACAAAAGGTGATTTATATGTGTTATAATATCTACTTTTCAAACAAGCATGTAGACAATAGCCTCTTTGCAGGAAAGGGAGCTAAGATTTAGCTTGTACAATGTACTAGTTGTGTAAATTTTTAATGCAATACAAAAGACTGAGTGCTTTGTCTAGTATTAATAATTTATAAAGAATCCTTTTAGCCATCCACAAATTGGCTGCAGAGAGCAACACAGAAATGGTCTTTTATATGTCTGTGTGGATAAACATTTCTAATTCTAGCTTCTTAGGAGATCTGTTCTCTGTAGTTAGTAGACTTTTTGTTGCATGTTACATCTGACTTTCCTTTGATTTATAGTCAATTATTCTGTTCTGAGTTAACCCAGCATGAACCTACTGGTCTGGGTTCAGCCAAAGCAGAAGGCCATTTACTAAAGCATGAAGAGGCATGAGATGTGTTCCCAGAGGCGGGGGATGTTTCAGTCTACTTGAACTAGATGGTAAACTGTTCAATCTTGTAGAAGTAGAATGGTTCAAAAAATTGCTACCAGAAGCCTCAGTCTTGCGATGGTTGCTGTCAGCTCGTGTTAAGGTGTGTGGCTGAGCAAAGGACAGCTCCTTTTCCCCACACTACTGTCAGACTTGAACTTGGAAGTCCTTGCTGTCCCCTGTGCGTGTGAATCCTGTACCCAGAAAACCCCATTGAGTTTGCTGTTTGAAGCATCCTTGTCATCCGCTCTGTACTGGTAAATGATTTAATACTGTTCTGTCAGTACACTCATGCCCACAAATCTTGGGATATCTCATGGGAGTTTCAGTGCTCTTCTAGGCACAGTAAGTTAGAAGAGTCTTTTTTTGTGCTGTGCCCACTCATGTCAGGGCTTTTACTAACACTGGAAATCAGACAAATTAATTCTTCTGTGAGAGGCCACTCTTAAAAACAGACTGACTCCTCCATACTTTTCTCAGGTTTTGCAGTTTCCTTGCCTTATACTTAATAACGGATCTTTCATGGTTTCTGTTTTCCTGTTAGACTTGTTGAGCTTTTCCTCTGATGTTAGCAATAGTCGTCAAAGAGCGATGAGCCAGGAATATCTTCCATTAAGTCTAATTTTGCCTTTTTCATGTTGACCTTTCAGTACCGTGTGCTAATCCTCTATTTGCCCCTTCCAGTGGTACTTTTACCAGTTCTGAGGACAACGTCGTGTTATGAAGTGAAAAGATTATGGAAAGAGTTGAAGTGGCCTGGCATGAAGCTGCAAATATGACAGAAGGTGGGAGAAAATAGTAAAAATAAGTTGGAACAGAAACACTATTTCTTTGCTTGTACCAAAAGCCATACTAGCCCTGCTATACTACTAGACCAGGCATTTGGCTTGAACTACCTGGACTTGCTCAACTCTGACATATAAGATGTGCTTTTTCTGCAGCTGCTGAAGAACACACAAGCAGTTATCATATATACAAGGATGTCCAAAATTTTTTCTCACAGGGCAGCTTGAAAGACTGGAGAGTGAGCAGGAGATACAAGTAATCTGAAATATCCTTGTGATCTCTACATGTCACGTGACATTCTTGACATCTACAAGATGTCTACAGGGAAAATTAATCGGTTCTTTAGCTATTTATTCTTCCCAGAGAAGACTGAAATACAGAAAATACTGGTGAGAGCTCCTCTGGCTCTGTCCGACTGACAGCTTTGTAGGCTGTGAGACTGCTCATGGATTTTGTAAAGGAGAGCTGCTCCCCTCCTCTCCTGGGAGTCCAGACCCACTCACTCAGTCCCAGAACATCTGGTGGAGACTTGGGGATGTCACTGTCTCAGCTGTCAGCTTGTTCACTCAAGTGGAGCCTTGCTTAGAAAGTTTTCTTATGTGACCTCATATATAAAGTCTGCAGGGTCTGAAAGGAAGAGTACTTTCCTTTGCCACTCTTGGAGTCCATCTGACTTAGGACTGAAAACCAGAAATAGTTACTGTTATAGATTGGGACCTTTTGTTATTTAGTGGAAGCAGAAAATGTGCAGAGAACTGTTTGGTACTTTTCAGAATGACAGAGGGATGAAAGAATCATACAGTCCTCTTTAGTCTTTTATTTTAATTCTGTTTAGCAGTTGCACATCTCTGTTATTTATCCAGATGAAGAAGAGTTAGGGAGAAAGATAAACATTTATGGTAAACTGCTCAGTCTTTCAGAGATGTTAATGAGGCCCATGTTAGCTCCTGTCAGCTTCTAGGCAGAAGACTCATTTATTTGCTCATCCTCATATGACTGGCTACTCGTACAAGCATAAGCCTTTTTAGGTCACTGACTGAGCGCTTCTGGTTATCCTGGACTGGTGGCAAATCAAGACCTTGTGAAAATACTGGCTCAGCAGCTCTGGTTTTCTTTAGAGAAGTTTTGCTCACCATTTCTAATTAGCAGTCTTGATGTTAAAGAATAGAGCTATCAGCAAAATATTGGATCAGCATATCCAGTGTATTCAAACGATGTCAGAGACCAGGCCACTATGGGGTTTCTGGTTTAGCACATCCTCTCATTTGAGAGACAGCACAGTGTAAAATGTGAACAGCATTTGTGCCTGGCATTGACCTTGCTCACAAGTTTATATTCTGCTGCACATCATATAAAGACTTGCAGGATCAAAGCCTAATTTGTGTTTTAATAACCAAGAGTGAAACCAAGTCTGCTCAGTCTTGTACAAGCTGAAAAACTTTGTCTTCTTTTCAACAGGAAGTAGATGCAAACACCCTGGGGCAAGAACACTTCTCTGGTCTCTTCTGCACACTGCCTAGGGAAATGGGATGCTGATCCAGGACAGTGGTTTTCAATCTATGGGACACAGGTACTGCAATTAGGAAGTCCACAGAAGGTGACCAGAATAGGAAGCATTCTTTACACCAGCTGATGAACCCCAAATTCATAAAGGGATCCCCACTAAATATTTATTTTGTACATCCAAAACTGAAGTAAGCTTTAAACCCACTGATTCAGGCTTGGCATCTGTGAGTGTGATCTCAACACTGAAAAAGAATAACATCTAAGAGACAATTAATTTTGTGTTTTGCAAGGCAGATTCCTCTAGAAAGTCAAAAGTCAGATAAATTTACTATCTGATCATCAGTTAAAATGGACAGATTTTAGAATCTTTTAGTACTTCACTAGACTGTAAGAAAAACAGAGGAAAACTACCAGCATAACAAAGAGGAATCCGTAGTGTTCATTGCGACAACTGCAAATTAATGAGCTGAAATGCCTGGTATATCAACTTTCATCAATGAACTTTGTAAGGATGACTTTACAGATTAATTCTAGCACTGACTTCTTAGGCAAGTTTCACTGCTTACAGTAGCCCATCAGCTCTATTTAGTGAGTCACTGCTACAGAGATACTACTTTTTTCCTTTTTCTTCTTAGAATAACCACTCAAACACTTCATTGAACTACCACAGAATGGCTACTATAACACTTTTTAATGAACAGAGATTATGCAGCCCTCTAATTGGTGAAAATATTTCTGCAGTTATACATAAAAGTTTCTTGGCTTTGAAATGATCTAAAATATATGGACACTAAAGCATTAGATTTACAGTATTTTCCTACCTACAGCATTCACCATAAATGAAGACATACAATAAGGGCTTTACTATTGTCAAAATTAATTTTTAAACAACATTGAAATAATTCCTTAAAATAGAAATTAATTGTTCTTCTTCTTTGTGCATAACAATTTAATTCTTACATATTGATCACGACACAGAAATTCATGAAAGACCATGCTATATAACCCTTCATTTAGGATATATCCTTTCTACTTGTAGGACTTTGCTAATTTTCTAATTGTTTTATCTTCCTTACGAGGACAAGCTAAAAGGTTTCAAGGGAGACTTTTGTTCGGAAACACTTCAGTTTTCCACTTACAGACCAGTGTTCTGCAAGTTCTCTTTTACAGTTCCTGCAATATCACATGGGGTCTTTATGTTCGAAGGTTATCTGAAGTGCAAAATATCCAAGATGATGAGGTCGCACCAACAGTGAGATGATTCAAAGACAACAAACAGGAACTACAAATGAAAACTCAGCCAGTTTCCCTAATCTACGCCAGTTGATAAACAGGAGAATCTGCTTCCCATCCTTCTCCTCCTCCAGAGAAACCATATACTCAGAGGATTTCTTTGCCTAGAGACAAAACTGAAAAATTTATTTTCAAGATTTTTTTTTTTGAAGAAGAAGAAAAACCAAGAGTATTTTAAAAATACAACTTAGAATATCTCTTTCTTTTTCCTACTGTCCTTGAAACTGCGTATTGGCTATTTGCTGTCTGAAAGAATAAACTGTGCCTGGCTTAATTCTGAGTTATTATGTCTGGGTATCTCATATTAGCCCATGAAGTTTAGTCAAATTTTGCCCCAGCTGTTACAGTAGAAAAAGTCAGTTAGTTCCTGGTATGACCTCTTTCTGTGAAATGAAGGCTGAAATGATAATTAATGAACAACAGAAATGTACTTGTAGCAAACATGGTACTAGAAAGTGATTTATGATATTACAATGTCTGGTAATTTTTCGTGTATATTACACACAAATTAAAATACCTCAGACCTCAAGAGTTGCCTTGTTATAGTTTGTTATGTTGTTATAGTTTAGCTGTGTTGTGTTCGCCTTAAACAACACAATATTGTTTAAACTCACCTGAGAATACAGATCCCAGTTTTTATCCTGTGCTGTGCATTTCCTGCCCATGATTAGTGACTCTGTTTTTCCCTTGCTAGCATATTCTCATTACTAGAATAAATGACTTTTGGTAACAGTATTTCAAAATACTCCCCAAAATTGTTAGCCGAAATACACTTCAGTGTTTTACAATTGTTTTTAATAACTGAGACACATCAATACTTGCAAGGCAGTTGGGTCAAGAACCATTTGGGATTAAGGAATATAACTCAAGGGCATTCAGTACATTTCAAGTAAACCTAGGAAGAGATGAGAAGAAAGGGAAGAATATGAACAATAATTAAAGATTAATTTAAATGACAAATGCCTTGACAAGCTCTTTTGTGAAAGAAAAGAAATGTTGGCATGAAGGCCCAAGGTAGAAGGCTACATTATGAAACTTCAATTGAGAGCAGCTTCTAATACTTAACATCATTTGCAGCATCATCCCCACCTGCCTTAAAATGAACAGATGCTTCTCTGCAGAAAAGTAATTATCCTCAAACTCATGCTATGTTTGTGGTGAGCCGACTGTTCAATTCACATGAGCCCAAGGTTTTGTATTTTGCACTGCTCTATTTAATCACATCCTGTGTTCACATACAGTGCTAAATTAAGGCTGTAGAAAAGGCCTTTCTTTCCTCTCTGAGAGTTGGATCATTTTTACTAGTGCCAGGGAGAAAAAATGAACATAAGCATAGTTCTGACACCAAGAAATCTGTCTGTCTCTCTAATCCACCCAATCTCTTCTATACCTCTATACTTTTATCATTATGGTATCCAAAGAATATCACAAAAAATAACAAAAGATTCTTAAACCATATAAATAACCAAGCAAAAATGGATAGAGAGTGGAATATAAATAACAGATAGAGGTGACTCCCAGCAGAATTAATTCTTTGCCTCATTTTCTGATAAAGGTGATGATACTGAACATAGGAGAAAGGCAGGAAGACTCATGAGAACAGAGGCAAGAAAACAGAAATAACAACAGAGGTGGAGATGAAGCTTACATTGCTCAGTACACTCAAAGCGGTGAGCCCCGATAAGCTCTACACCAGAGCTGACAAATGAAAGCTCAGGCCTGATAGCAGTTATTTTTAATAAATCTTACAAATGTACAGTGATACTTTGCAACTGGAAGTAGTTAGTGCAGCACTTCTTTTGAATAAAGAGGGAGGGGAGGGAAAGGAAAGGGAGGGGAAAGACAGAAACAAAACACAGTAGCATGCTCTCAAGGCCATAAATACGAAAGGAGGCTGGAATGAGAGTAAAGAACAACAAAAGATATTTCTGTAAACATAAAAGGAGCTTAAATACAATGTAGACTTACGTAGATTACACTGAAATAAACTGATGTCTTCCCTTGATAAAGTGAATGATTTTCTAGAAAAGGGTAATATTACAAATATAATCTGCCTGGAGTTCACTAGAAAAGTTCATTAAAGTATTTGATATGGTGCTATTAGAGAAACTTACTTGGGATGCAAAAAAAGGGAATTAACACAAAAATAGTAAACTACTTCAGGAATTGGTTGAAGGGGAAGGAGTGGCAAGTAACATTGAAAGGGGGAATATCTACGAAAGGATAGGTTACCCAAGGATCATTCTGTTTCCTTATGTCATATTATATTTTCAAAAAAGACCATGACTTGAGAAGTACATACTAATAAAATGTACCGATGAGAAAGTCAAGGAGGATTATTAACTCAGGAAGATCAGAAAGAACTGGGTGACCTTGAGGACTGAAATTCTAAAATTAGTAGTAAGTGCAGCCATTACAAGTACAAGATTGTACATCTTAATACAATTTTTTGTTATAACCTGGGAGTTCATCTGCTGAAAAAGACTGAGGAAGAGAAAGGCCAAACTGGGCAAGTCCATCACAAAAAAAAAGTCCCACATGAGACATCAATGTAATGCAGTTACAAAAACTCATTTTTGATCCCAGAGCAAAGGGTTTCTGGAAGAGATTGAAAAGTACTAGCCAGTGTTCAAGGCAGTGATTCTGTCACATCTTGTCCATCTATAATCAAGAAAAAAAGAACTGCAAGTAAAATAGGTGAAGAAAGCTCTACTAAGATGATTAAGGAATGGAACGTTTATGTAGCTGCATACCAGGTCTGCATATAGCCAGAGCTGAGAGGATATTCACCAGTCTCAGTAAGAAAACATATACCTTTATTTATTTTTGCTTCTGTACCTGAGAGATAGCCCAGGACTGGGTTATACCCACTGTCTCAGTGCTGATGAAGGTAGCATGCAATTTCAAAGATCTATTTTTGTAGGTGTGCTTTAAAAGCTTTTGGCTTCAAAAGAGGAAACTCTTCTGCCTACTGGCCTCCTTCCAACTCAGAAATCACAAAATAGAGCCAAGGGAAAGAAAATTGGCAAGAATAAACAGGAAGAAGTGATGGAAGATGTAATTTGACAGTAGCAGCAAAGAGATGAGGAAGAGGTTTTGATGCTATTTGCAATAAATACTATTGCTTGTGGTCTTTACTGAAGAAGCACCCTTTGGTCCATCCTTCCATCCACCCCTACAACATGGTAGAATAAAAGCAAACACTCTATGTGCCCCACAGAAACACTTGGAGAAACAATTTAGGTATATACTGTCATTCTAGAACTATCATAAGTCTCTTGGTGTCATGAGCAGAGAGATCAGAAAAAGGTTATGAATGGAAACAAACTGCATGCATGTAGTTTAAGAAAAATAAAAAAAAGACTTTGCTGACAGTCCATTTGTGGGAAACTCCGAAGTATTTGCATGTTTTTTCTGGTATTGTAACTGGCTATACTTCTTCCATATCATAGTATTTCCTGGTGTTATCTGAATGCATTTTAATTCAAGCCTGATATTTCTTCCTTGCAGAGTTATGAAATATTTATGGGATTATACCTGTATGTTGCAACTGTGATACAGGGATGTAAGAACAGTTTGGCAGATGGATGCCTTACATTGTCTAGTGAAAGGTCAGTGTCAAGTGAAATGCATCTCATTTACACCATCTGTTTCCCTCCAACAACTAGAAAAAATAGGCATTACATTTTCAACTGTTAAAGAAATTAAACTGCTGCAAAAACACTATTTGCCAGTGTAATTTCCTCAGAAGATTATATCACTCAAGGAATATATTTTTTTTGTTATTTAAGTCCAGTTTCTTAGTATCACTGTCTTGCTTTCCACAGAGTAAGATTTGCTATCTTAGTCTGAAGAAAACGAAAAAACATTTACTTTTATCTGTTGTCACATAGCCTCATTTGGACTTTAAAATCTTCCCAAGATTTAACCTTCAGTTTTCCTGTTCAGTTCAATCCGTCACTTCAACTACTACACTATAGTCTTTACATTTGCAAAGGTGGGGGCATGTGTCACGGTCCACTCAGTAGTGGA
>NW_009595238.1:19331-32874 GCF_000690535.1 Cariama cristata | reverse complement strand
AAAAAAAAAAAAAAAAAAAAAAAGAGGTCCCAGGGAGAGCAATTGTTTTGGGGTGGTTCAGAGATGTGTTGAATAAACAGTTAATGCTTCAGTGCTACCATCCTTTTTTACAAGCCTACTATTTCCACTGCTCATTTGCTTCCCCCAGGAGGTAACACAGCATTTCCTCCCACCTCTATCCCTGAAACACCGCCCCGTGACACTGGCTGCCTCCTCCGTTCCAGGTCCTTACCTAGGCACAACCATGACAACATTTAATTAAACTACACTACTGCGATTAAACGTACCCTGTGAAAAACAGCACGTGTCTTTTAGCTATTAGAGAGATTAATTTATACGTACTGGTAGTTTAAGTGGGACACCTTGTGGCATTCCAGCAGCACGTAGCTGGGCACATCCCTCTCCCCCAAGTTGTAGGTACCAGCTACCCGCTTGCTGCGGCACTGCCAGCGACCACAGTCCACACGGGATGGAAAACCTCCTGCTATCTCTGAGCCTTTGTCAGGACACAACTGGTTCCACTTTTCCTCCTGCAAATGATCCTTCCTTATTAAAGCCTAAAGGAAACTATATGCTAAGATGCAGCACTTTTTGCAAAAAAATTTCACAATTCCTTCTGAATATAAGTTCTAGCAGAGGAATAAGGCATGGAAAGGAGTTCAGGGACAAAACCGGGGCCAATTGCCAAAGAGGATGGAAAGTCTGCACCCTCCACCACTGGTTACGCGGCAGGCGTTCTGGAACCCAAGAGAGGTAAGGTATCCCCCGTCACACCTTCTGTAGAGATCCAGTTCACCAACCCGTTGAGAGAGAAAACCCACAGGGGTTTTGTTTTTCTTCGCACACTGGCTGAATTTAAAAGCTATCGAGTGGGTACAGTAATGAATCAATGCAGAATAGAGAGTGCTGTGGGCTAAAGGGAAAACAAGTTATCAGATGAGAACGATGCTCAGAAAAGACACAAGTAGACAGATAAGCATCCGCTTGCCAAGTAAGATCCAGACAGTCAATGCTAACTAACTGAAGCAGAAGGTTAATGAGTAAAGTGGTCGTCATCACTCTCACAGCGCTGTGGCAAATATAGGCAGGATTCTGCTCCTGGGGTGTGAGTGGGAGCTCCGGTACCCTTTGACTTCAGAGGCATTTCTCGTTCTGGCAGCTCCAATCGAATGCTGCTGCCAATAAAAACTTGGCATGTTACGATCTTTGAAACACACAGATTAGCTTATGAGGCTGGAATCCAACCGCCCGCCCCCCAGTCGCGCACAGGCGAAGAAGAGATGCAGCACCGTGCGAGGAGGGATGCATCGCCAACACCACCCCGGTTGTGGTTAGTCACCCAGGCAGAGAGGTACAAAAGAAAGCCGTTGTCTAGCACATTTCCGTTTAAACGGATCCCGGCCGACGTACAAACATATAGATGGGTGAGGGCTGCTGGGCAGGTCCCGCACTTTGTTTTTGCAGAAAGCCTGTGGGCAGATGAAGGCTCCTCCAGCCTTCTGGGCTTCAACCTCTGCTTCAGATGACATTTTTGATTCAGCACAAAACCAAATGGATATCATCTGCGATGATTCAGCACTGCACTGTGAAATTAAACACTGAAGTCGGGAAATTTAAAACGCCTTCTACACCAATGTTCATTAACGCTGAAGAGCCCAGACAGCCACTGACTTGATTAAGCGCAGCTTTATTCCTTGTTGGGAAATCAGAGGTGGTTTCAACCTCTGCACATGCAGTAATGCTCCGTTCATGTGGAGCTGCTGCTCCACGTGGGCTACAAGATGCCCTTAGCAAAAGACTTTATTTGCCCCTTTTTTTTCCCCTGGACAAACTCTGAGGCACAGGGTAGCTCTGGGTGTGAGATGAAACAGAAAGGAAACACCAGAGAGTGCCAGCCGATTGCCGGAGCTAGATGGGGTGTTACGCATCCAGCAGCATTGCACGAACAAACTTAACATCCGAGCACAGCGTATCCAGCCATGCCCTGTGAAAAATGTTAAATGTAACCCCTAACTGGCAAGCAGATTTGTATAAACACACACATTTGCGTGTCTGGACGCACTTAACACAAGTCCAATTACTTTTCAGATCATTGAGTTCAGTGTCCAACTGGTGCCAGACAGCATGCACAGCTGATTCTTCTGGTTTGATAAATTTAGTATTAGAAAGGGAAACAAAGAATACCTGCTTACAGATAAAGGCATATGGATAAAGACATGTTCTTTAATATTTTACACAAACACAGATTCAAATGATAATTTATGAATAGGCAAATGACAGGAGCATCAGAAACATGCCCCCATCATGATCATGTTCAGGAACATCATCAAGCCAAGTCTGGCTCAGATTACAGAGCAAAGGTTAAGAAGTGCTCTTCAGTAATGCTGTGCAATTGCTGCAAGAAGAGAATCTCAGTTAACTTTTCACTGTATGTAAGAATTATAAAACTGTGGCCATTTTGGGACTGAGAAGATGTTGAGGGAATTTCTTGGATAAAACATGTGTAAGAACTAAAAAAAAAAAAAAGGTATAGCCAATACAGTGCTTGCGTTAGAAAGAGCTTTCCTACAATGAGAAGAGCCAGCACACAAGAGCAAGGACTGCACAATTCCTGTTGTTCTTGATAGCTTAACTAAGTGGCTTGAAATGTAGTGAGGTGCCGTTGGCTTCCTTATTAACTCCTCATCCACTTGAAGTTACAGACTGGTTTACACACAGGTCAACAGAAGACATCTTGAGTAGAATCACTCAAGCATGATTTTTTTTTTTTTTTTTTTTAAATCTGTATGCAGCCTATGAAAACACACAGTAAATCTGATGTGCAGAGTTCACTAGGAATTCAGAGGGGTTCAGCCAGCTGAGGACTGAGCCAAGCCCCACCTCCAAACCTTTTAACGGCTTACTGAAGAGCAGGCCCAATCATACAAACCATAGTCCAGCCCTTCTTTTGCTTGGATCACAACCAGTGTCTGAAGGAAGCCCCTCACAGAACGCCTCGGAGGTGTCACGAGATCTGGATTGTAAAGGTATGATCTAACCAATAATTAAAGCAAGGCCAAGCTCTCCGGCTACGCAAAACCGTTGCATGGCCACTGACAAACATTAAATTTGTATGTAAAAGCTTCAAAAAAAGAATATACAACTTCAGAGGCAAAACGCAGTCAGGATCCCTGAAGAGAAGAACCCTGTGAGTGGCCCTAGTTACTATTGTCCCTAGTCAACACAGCGGTGCATAAAAGACAGCTAGGTTTCAAGCAATGTCAAAGTTCCTCTCTCCAACAGCCTTCACAGGATTTTTAGCTGGGTTTGCTCTAGAATCTGATGCTGTAGATCTAAAAAGGGAGGATGGAAAAGCCGGGAGAAGAATGAATTCCCCAAAGCCACAGAAACAACAAAAGCGTGCCAGCTCTTCACCGAAAGCAGGCGAACAAACGAGATTTCTCTGTGTCCAAAGAAGAAAATGCAGAGTGCTCCGATGCAACCGTGTGAGTGACTGAAACTGAAGAAGCAAAAACACCATGAGAAAACCACCTTCAAAAGGAACTACAGGAGCCTTAGTGGTAAACTGGGGAGATCAAGGCATTCTAATACCAGAACAGTACCGTTTCTGCATAAATATCCTGGCGGTTCACCACCTGTGGACAAATCTTTAGTGGTAGAGAGCTTGCGGGTAGGAGATAGGCTGCAAAGATGTTCAAATCCGCAACAAAACTATCACCCCTTTGATTTCGTTTCTGCCTAAAAGGAATTGGACTTTGAATACAAACCTTGTAAATAACTCTGATTACATCAAATTTATTCATCCTTCCTCATCATCATCTGCTAGCAGAATTAGCTCACAAATCTTCACTTATTTACCAACTGTACAGGTCAGATTGCTTTGCTCTGGCCTTGTTTGAAAGAAAATATTTGTGGTTTGCTTACTGGTTCCTCTGCAATGCTCTCAGTGATGTGGAGACTGATAGAGAACTTCCAATTGGGTGTAACCCTGCAAAGCCTTTGCCAAAATATTACATTTTGCAGCTCATGTTTTGAAAAGATTTTGGATGCATAAACGATGTTGTCCTTTAATAGATGAGGCTGTAGGACAGAAGTAGTTTGTCTTCACCGACTGAAATGCACAGTAGGGTAATACCGTGGTATTTTTACCATGTGCGGTAGCTTTACTATAGACAAGCAAAGAGTCACATCAAATGAAATCCAGTCACAACCTTGCTAAAAACCCCAGAGTGCCTTCAAATTGGACACCTCACCTAATCAAAATACCTCTTAATCATATAAAACAGTTCTCAGCAGATACTAAGAACAATAGCAAAAGTTAAGCTTTACTTAGGGCTGATGTATAATGCATTTTCCTGATAGAGATTTGAAAATGATGAACAAGACAGAAAGGATACATCGCAGAATGAATTACCACAGCATGAAAAAGAGCATCTGCAAGGCAGCTAGTAAAAACAGCCTGCATTTTGCTGAGAACTAGTTTGTTTGAGAAGTAAAGCTGTTACTTTAGCAGTGAGGCTCAGCAGTGAAGTTCAGACTTTGCCAGTCTAGCCACTGTTTGTTTATAAAGCCCTGTGGATTATCTAAATAAATCACATAGCACTGGTTTTGCTCCCACCTTTGTGCTAGAAAAGAATTAATAGAACATAACAATCACTGGATCTCCAGCCTGAAACTTCAATCTAAACCAGTCATGCTAAAATCTGAGACATTTTTATGACCTACAGACATGTGAATAAATTAACCATCAGTAGATTTTTACAAGCATGAGTGAGAACTGGCTGCATCTGGGCATTTAATTTGCATAACACTTTGTAATACACACTGTACTATCTTCGACAAGATAGTACTTCACTCGAGGCCTATGACACAGTTTGTCACTGTACGTCTCTAAATTGATTTATTCCATCCTTAACACAACCCCGTAGTGCCATGGTCTGGTACTTAGCTAGTTTTCCAGCAAAGACAGTCGTAAAAGTGGAAGATGCAAACATTAACAGCATTTTGACAAAGACCTCTGACCCTTTAAAGCTGAGCTGAGATAAACTCATACCTTTTTCTTCTAGCTAGAATAAATCTCAGCCTGACATCCCCTGACAGATAGATGGATGAATGGCTGCTCAACCTGGCAAAACCAAAACCGTCTCTTCACCGGTTTTTCTGCCAGCCTTCGTTTCTTTCAGCAAATGCTTCTGATACTCAGATACACAACCCAGACAACAACTTCAAATTAGGCATTTGGTGTGAATTACGTTGAAGTCAAAGGTTTTTTCCCTTATATGTCATAACAATACAGCCATGTCTATTCACACCTAAAAAGCTGTAAT
Organism: Cariama cristata; assembly: GCF_000690535.1. Taxonomy (NCBI): domain Eukaryota; kingdom Metazoa; phylum Chordata; class Aves; order Cariamiformes; family Cariamidae; genus Cariama; species Cariama cristata. Next base: position 27,547 of record NW_009595238.1, on the reverse strand, counting down.
GACTCCTACAGCACGAGCTTTAGAAGCCTGAGCATCAACTTTCCAGCCATCTCTCAAGAACGGCAATAACCTTTTCCCTGACTACAGCAAATCCTTTTTCCCCTCACCCACAACAATTCTGATTGCTGCTAACAAAGACCTTTATCTTAGTCTAATAACATAAGCTGCTACTTCTTTGCTTTCAAGTCCCCTACAGCCTTTCTTTACTGTCAAGAAACAGCCTTGCCAGACTTTCAAGTATGTTTGCTCTTCCTCTCAAATTGGTCTTTTTACTTGGCAGAAGTTCCCCACACACAGAAGCACTTCATTTTGCTCCTTCAGATCTTTCTCCAGAGTACTCCTCTGTTAGGATGCCATTAGAGATAAAAAACAACAAAGATAGTGAAATGCATAACTACAGGAGAGGAGTTTAACATCTTTTTCTATAGAAGGTATCTAAAAAATTGGTTTTGGAAGGTATTAAACATTTTCCAGTGAAACATCACTTTGGTAAACAGCACTTTCATAATGATTTCCTTTATTAAATGAATGGTTATTGAGTTGTTTTTCTTTTTTTCAGTTTCACAAACTCTGTATCTAAAGTCCAGATAAACTCCATTCTATTACAGACAGAAAACGCACGAGATGTGCGTGCATGGATTTTAAGACCTGTTCTGCAATGTGCTCTTAGGGAAAGGGCAAGGGGTTCTTCTGGGTCACAATCTTAGATATAGACAATGCACTGAAATTTGCCCACTGATGCTACACCAAAACCCATGATGCAGAAAAAGTATTACTGAAAATATGAACACTGCCAGCAAAAACCCCAGTGTTTTAGCTGGCAGGATATGACTAAAGTGAGTCCTTGTTGCCGCTAAGTACAAGCACACAGGGGTGGACGGTGACAGACCAGTGGGGCCGTAAGGACGGACCCAGACTGGTACAAGGAGCTTTGGGCTGCAGATGGCCCAGTTAGACTTGGCCATGGACTGCAAGGATCAGCTGCTGCCACCTGCATTTGCAGGTCTCAAATGTTGGTCACAGAGAAGAAAAATTCCACAGATCAGTGAACATCTTGGAGTTGTTCCCTCAACATGAGTTGTTGAGTGACTCTTACCAGTACCAACAAACCCCAATAATCAAAGACAGACCTTCTCTAGATTTAAATCAGAAAGGGCGCAAGCAAACACTGGATCATGTTTCATATTACACCACGGATTTACAGATTTAGTCTAAGTGAGAGCTGTCACTGGTTCCTGACTACATCCCGACCAGCTATTTACAGAGTATGTAAGCACTTACAAATGCAGCCATACTTCCACAGCACACTGTGACAATTTCAAATCAGAAAACAGAATGTCAATCCATACTTGCTGAAACAATGGATAGGAATTGGGTTTTTTTTAAATATGTTTGGAATTTTGATTTTTTTGTTTTAATTTTTCTGACAAGAGCAGAACACACAGAGTACCAAAAATCTTTGCTAATTAGCAAGCACATCTGCAGTTACAAGTTTGACTTTAGTTCTGAACTTCTGGGATGAAATTCTAGTTTTTCAGTGTTGTGTCGAGCATGGAAGGAACATGCACTTTTAATGTGTATAAGCCTGTCAACAGAAAGAAGCACCTGGCAAATCTTGCACTGTGTCTTCTAATGGTGGAGAAAAAAATATACAATTACAATACAACATAAGGGAGACAACCACAAATCATACATTTGGGACTCTAGTTTACCAGGCCAGACTTCTTTCAACTGCTGATTTGGTTACTATCCAGTTGGAATTCTACATTCAATAGAATTTTGTAAGGGCCAGTTTTGGTACCTGAGTTGGGATTCGAGTTGCAAAGAAAGTTGATTGAAAGAAGATACTCCCCCCAAACCAGGATGCTGTTCAAGGATCAAAACTGACACATTACACATTGGACAGGAAAATACAATTGCACAAATATAACGTGCACAATGCCTGGTTATTGCTACTTTTCAAGAAGAACCAAGGTATTACTGAGCATCACCAGCTAAATAAGAGTTAATGTTCTCACACAGAGATGGAAAAAGCTTCCTACTGATACCTGAACAAAAGCATTGCATGCAAGACATGAGATGTATTCTTGTTTCACTTTTTAGTTGTTATTACATGATTTCATCTGGAGTATCACGTCCAGTGTTGGCCCTATGTTCCAAGTAAGCTGTAGATCAACCTTTGAAAGACCCTGATGAGAAAAATAATCATTGCTCTTGCCTGAATTGTCACAGGATAGATAGGTCTTTTCTGTTGCTAGATGTTCTCAGAAGACACTGATCTAGATTTTTTAGATTAAATCTAATGTATTGTAACACAGACACAAAAAACCTAAATTGTTATAAAAATTGTCATTTTCACCATCAGTAGCAGCATTAATATGACAGTTATTCAGTGAGTTTTCTACTCCAGTTTTCCATAGACAGATTTTGTAAGTAAAGAAAATATTTGATTGCATTTACCTATTATGCAGTGGGGTTTTTTTAAGTTGTTTTGGTCCTATTTAAAATAAGTTTACTTTGTAAGATGAGCAACAGTACTTGTAAATCAGAACATCTGGTAAAACCCTGCAATCTGCCAGACAGCCTTGTGCAAGAGTAATCGTTCCAAGTAAGCATTATTTGCAGTGCTCTTTAATATTATTCCAGACACAGTGATTATATAAATGTAAAAAACTTAAAAGGATGGAAGTAAAATCATATCCCTGAAATCCATCACTAAGTGTCCATATTTTCTGAAGCTCACATATGAATCACAAGCAAACTGCCGTCCTGGCTGAAGTCAAAGGTCCCAGAGGGGGAATATGCGTGATGGTCATAGGGGGAAAAAGAAAAAGGGAGTGAAAACTACAGATATTTATCATGCGCTATGGACATCTTCATTGTCCAAGTGACTATTCATAGATTAACTGAGAGACCCAAGTTTGAGACTCATGAATTAAACTGGTTTCATTAACAAATGTAAGGTTGGAATGGACTTCAAAAGAACATAATGTTCTTTTACGGTTTGGCCAATATGAGTATTTCCTTTCATTCAACAGTTATAAGGAGGGAGTAGTGGCAAATCTATACACTTTCTCACCCTCCACTATTTAGTGATGTGATTTTGCTACAAAATACATGAACTACGAAAGCTGCATTTAAATGATCTTGTATTAACCTAAACTGGTATTTCACAGAGATATTTTTCAGAGATATCATCTTTGTCATTAAGAAGATACAAAGTTTAAATTTAGCTTTGGTTCCAAAACTGGATTAAAAGACGGCCTTGTACTGTGATCAAATGCTCAAACAGCATCATCTGCAACAATAATATAACAACTTAAACATTCCTTCTGATACTAAAAAAAAAAAAAAAGGATGGGAAACTGTGTGAACAGCAAGAATTAATATTTTATAAAATTTTATATGACACAGAAAGCTGCAGATGCTACATGCCTCATCCTTCACGAATACTGTGGTACCCATGGTTTTTCTTACTCTATTCTCATAAAAATTTGCTTAAATTTCACGGTTAGCAAGAGAAACCAGTATGTAAAGCACAGAGTTCACAGAAGTGGGAGGACAAAGTTCAGAGGAACGACTGAGGAGTTCTCCCCTCCTCACCCCAGGTACCCTAAGCCACTGAGAAAGCTGGAAGTACTCCCCACAAGAAGGGGATTGAAGTAAAATACTAGGACCATTGGTGTTGGCACTCCAGCATCAGGAAGTTGGGAAACAACTGTTGTGGCCTTTTCATGTAATTATGTAATGGCAAAGTTTTACTGGCTGCCCAAATAAGACTCTTTGACAGATGGCCATGATACATGACTTAGTAAATGGAAATTAATCAGATCCATTTACAGTGAAGTAATGTCTCTAAAGTAACTGTCCTCGCTCTACTGTCTTACAGTAACAGGCTTGCAAAAAATCACAACAGGTTAATAATACCATCCCAAATTTCACTATTCTCTTTTAGTGATGCAGACAGAGGAGAGCAAGGGAGGGACATGAGGAAAGAACTCCTGCGTCACTAAGATCCTTCTCCCACAGCATTTCACCTCGTTCAAAAATGCATCTAGCTCCATCTTAAAACTCATTTGATCAGAAGGCTGTTTCAAAACCTCAGTGATACAATGCTTAAGAGCCTTATTCTCATTTCCTGCATAATCTTTCTTACAAACTGCTTTAAACTACTTGACTTTTGGCTGCTGTTGCTCTTTAGTTTAAATCACTTTCTTCCTCTCAGTCCCCTAGATCCTTATCGCCCGGAGGTATTTACACACAGAAATCAGTGCCCTTCCTTGCTAGAATTAACAAATCAAACTCTCCTATGGTTTCCTCTTACGTCTTTCCATTACTTTATTTATTATCATAGCCTCTATTTTCACCTGTCTTAATTTCAGTAACTTGCGCATGGGCAGCCAAAAATACTTACAGTATTCCATATCAGACCGTGGCGTTTGGTTAATATTTTTAGATTTCTCTAATTTCACTGAATCCAGGACCCTGAATTTCTGAAATGTGCTGGTCTAAATGTCACCACAAAAGTCTCAACAGCGTGTCACAATAACGGTGAAGTTTTATCTGGCCACATAATTAACTTCGCTGAGTAACCCGAGCCCTCAGGAGAAGAACACAAGGGCGTTACCATTAAGTAATGCCGAGTCATCAGCCCAAGCAGAGGCCTGGAACAGAATGTTATGAATATAACATCAGCCTTAAAATGGTGCCAAACTTCTGCAACCTTTGCAAATTCCACCGCCATCCCACCCAACCCTCATAGGATTCCCAAAGACAAAAAATACTTAAACCTATCTGCTGGAACTGAGGGCCGTTCCCTTTGTGACTGTATATTCCAGTTAGTCCCCACTACAATTTGGTAGCTGGTCACTGACACGAAATTCTACTTTCTCCTCACACGTCTTGTGTCTGCAGCCCAATCCATTACCATCACCGCCCTGTTGGCTAAACAAACCAATACATCATCTCCATCGACACTGAGGGATTCATTTATGCTTTCAGTGTCTCTCAGTCTTTAGTTATGTCCTCTAAGATCTCCTTGAACTTTACTGCTTCAGGTTCAAGCTTGTCTGTAACACTCCTGCTAAGCTTCTTGTTAACGTATGGTATTTAAAGTTTACTTTAACCGGTCCAGTTTGTCACTGGATCTAGTAATGCAGCTGGTCCAAACAGAAGGCACCTACCAACACTGTATACCCTCTGGTCACCATGTATTTCAGTAAACTTGACATAAAACAAAAGGACTCATCCCACATCTACACCACCTACAAAACAGGATAGTCAGATAATAGTGCCAGCCTGTCCTTCCCGTTTTCCTCATCGAAAATACTGGAAAGAAACACCGCAATAATCACAATAAAGCCTCAAGACAATATTCAGGATTTGTACATTTTCTGAATCTCTAGAATGGGAAACTACTTACCTTCTGCATAACTCCTGAGAATTTAAAAGCGTTGTAAGGTTTAGAACTTATTACACAGAGGGAAAAAAAAAAATAAAAGGTTGGATCTTCTGTGGTTTTTCACTAAGAGGTAATAGACTGGAATACATTACAATAGCATCTATTATTTTAGATGTATATTTTACGGATGTAAATAACTAATTTAGAGACTCTTCCTACTTGATGCCTTCCTAGGATCTTTTAGTAATTACTTGTAGCAAGGTCCTAAATGAAATAGTTATCATCCCTTTTATAAAGTACCACAAATAACTGAGTTTTCCTCTTTGTTCTTCACTCTGTGCAAATTACGCACGACATTTACACACTCTTTTTCAATGCACTTTTACGAATAAGTGTTCAAGCTTCATCACAGGTTGAGTAACGTGCAAATTTGTTCCATCTTCCTTATAGAAAGCAAACTGAATAAAGCTCAGGTTTGCACCATGCTAATATCTACAGGTTTGAATTTATACTGGTTCTTTACCAAGTTGCAGAACAATTTACTCTGCTGCTAGCTATACTGAAAACACCAGGAGTCTCAACCCCTTACTAAAGTGTTTGAGATAGTTTCAAGATTAGAAAATCTTACATCAAGTAAAAAGGACAACACACTAGAAGCTTTGTTGCAGAGCAATGCCTATATTCTGTATTGCTCATATGACATCAGCCCATCTGTCCGTTTTCTTACTGGTCTACCATGGCTGATAGAGTCAATTCAAGCTACTGTGTTACTGTTTTGGAATAGTCTTGCACTTGCAATTTGTGATCTGCACCTCTGTTGACATAAGCTTGAAAAAATATGCTATTTAATACTCTGATTTTTTTCAGAAATATAACCCTTTAACCTATCTTACTGTCTCGACTCTAGTATTTGGATATAAGAATCACTTTAATGCACTAAATGGATTTGGAATTTAAATACCTATGCCTGAAGCACTTTGCTTAAAAAAAAATTTTTACTCAAGCCAAAACCACAAATTTACCCTTCTCTAGGCTTAATGGAGCTAAAAAATGTCTTTGTAGAAACAGATAATAGCACATACACTCAATGGAAAAGGTCACAAACTTATGCCTAAAAAACTAGGAGCAGTACCTTATATCTCCCTTTATAGTTTAGATCCTGTATGTTTAAACTCGTCTCATAATTTCACATGAGAACCAGTTTATTTATTTTAAATATCTACCTTCACAGGAGCTCCTTCTTTATCAGCAAATACAAGTTGCATAGTGTTGGGCATTCTGAAATTAATTTCCTAGAATTTGGCAGACTGTCTGTAGTCCACCTGCCTTAGCTTCACTGTCCTTACACCTTTTCTAATAATTCTTCAGATTAGTAGATGTCAACTTTAAGGATTCCAAAGATCATTCTGAAAGTGTGGAGTTCATATCACATTTACATAAAATTACTTTAAAAGTTAAGTTAAACTTTTAGAAGGAATTGTTGTTCTCCTGAAAAGACTAGTGAATTTGGAGCATATCCTCAATTGAAACATGTGCTATATTCTTAGATATTTGATATGCCTACTTATAGCATACTTAAAGAAGAATCAAGGAAAAAGAGATTAATTAAAACATCAAGAGATCTGAATTTCTATTGAGCTTCACATGAAAGGCTAAGCAAGCCCCTTTCCTTTTCAACTTGTTTTCCTTTCAGTGGATTCAGGACAACCAAGAACCGATAATCAGGTTCCCAAGGGATGACCATTGCAGCATCCTTCTTTGATCTCTTCTTCCTCATGTGGCCCCCACATTCATCTCAGAGTTAGTTTTCACTGTTATTTCACATCATTATGTAGTCACTAAGTTCATGCAGGAGTTGTTTTTGGCATGCTGTTAGATTGAGCTTTCCCGTAAAATTGTCTGTCCATCCTGTTCATTTCGCGTGTTCTGGGCTTAATAGCAGCAATAATTGGTTTGAATCATTTACTGAAGTATAGGCGGAGCAGTGACTGTAATGTCCGTTGTCAATATTTCACCACCCACACTTCATGCCGAAGGTTTTCACTCCTCAGCAGAAAAAGAAAGAATTAACAATGCCATCTTATTAATGACATGACTTCTGGAAGGCCATGCTTTTAAGCAGCATAGTTATTGTATGTGATTTTGGTTATGCAAATTCTTTGATGTGCAGTCTGATTAAGTGTTTTTAGATTTGTTTCTCAAGCATAGCATCCATAAACAAAGACTAAATGATGTGGGTTTTTTGTAAGAGTATTCTTATGTCAACACATTCTTTATCAGCACCCCTAGAATTTTTTCTTACTTTCTGAAAACTAACTTTGAGCAAAGGATGTTCACATATCACTGAGCCTAATCCTTCTGGAATAGAATTGTCTTAAGAGTTGTGCATTATTTGTAATTTTATTCTTTAAACCAACTGCTTTGCTCACAAAAACATGACTTATTCTGAAAAGTATAAAAGGAAACTGCCTATAAGGAGTCCCATTCTCCAGACAAATCTCTGGTGATGTACTGAAATTAGATTGTTAGATGCAGAGGGTGAGGACTTTTTCTTGTTTGTTCTGAAAGCACCTATTAGATTCTGAATATTATCAAAATATTACTATAAAACAATAGTAGCTAAAAACCCCTGATGTACTCAAGAACACTCGCTAACACAGCCACATACAAAAAGATACTGGTTGCCAACTTAAGAATGCCCAGCAGAGGACAGCCTGCAAGGGAATATGCTAGCAGAGGTATAAAATATTTTCTTTGGAAGAACAGATGCTTATAAGGATGACCTGCTCTTTCCCGTAAACACCTTCTCATGGCA
>NW_009595238.1:0-19299 GCF_000690535.1 Cariama cristata | reverse complement strand
GAAATATTCACACCAAAAACTTTTTTTATTTTTTTTTTTTTTTGGGGGGGGGGGGGGAAAGGAGATTCCTTCCCACAGTCTACCCTAGAAAGGGAATCTTCACAGTTCAGCCAAGGAAAACAAGTCATTTTTCAAACTAAGCTTTTATTGCAGGCAGGTATTATCTATAAACACGCCATCCCATTCAGAGAGGGATGCAAACTCCTGAATTCCCTACCTACTGGAGAGATTTTCTTCTACTTGCAGTACTCATTACAACTCAGGGTCCCTCAAAAAGTTGAGTTAAAGAGTCGTCAGCAGAGAATACTGTAACACAAACACAGCAGGCTATGTTTGGTGGCACTAAGCTACCGATTCATTCTCAGATGTTAAATTAAAGAAAACATAGGAATCTGTTGCCAGAATTCAGTGTCCTCTCCCTTCCTTTCACAGGGACGCCAACTGAGGTGCAAAAACCTGTCAGATGCACCACCACTTCAATGCTACGCCTTAGGGAAGAGAAAGGTGTCTTCTCATGTTGCTAACTGGAGACTAATAACATCCCAGAGCACAGAAATTGATAGCTTTTATTATTCTAGTGCCTAGATATGCACCATGTTCATGTATTCTACAAGAGTGTGAATTAGTTGGGATGGAAAGGTGCTTCTGTTTTCTCTTTCTGGGGTCATCACAGGGGTTTGCTCCCTGGCTATTATTAAGGTTACATTTTGTGACAAGTTTAGTATTAAGCGCTGGGTAGAATAAGTAGTACCAATAACAGCAATCAATAAAATAGGTTTCTGACACTGTAGTTTCCTATTTACAGCCAATGAATGACATCAGCGCAAATTAAAGCTCTGTAAAGTACACCAAAAAAGCAGGGTCCTAAGACTTAAGACACCAAAACCAACGGCGATCCCCAACTAAAACTAAGATAGACATGTCAACAGTCAAAAATCTGCAAACTTCATCCGCAGAATCTATACCACAAAGGGAACACCTGCTCCAAGTTTCCTAATCTTAGCCTCTAACCCTGAGTTTAAGTACCAGATTCATCTACTCAGTTAAAGACTACTGGAGTCCTTAAGACCGCTATCAGTACCAACTCTTCTGACCCTGTTCAACTCATCACTGAACAAGACTCCTGGGGTATTGGTTTCCCAAACCCTAGTGTAACTCTATGTCAAAATTAACTAAAAACTCCTCTTAAATTATTATTTGCATACTAAGCCAGCATATAAAGCAGTAGTCCTTCCGATGCTAAATCATCTTCTTCATGTCTTTAGATTATATGAGGGCCACAGATTTCTGGCCTTTGAGTTTCCAACACCTAAACCAAAGTATGGGATTCATATATGCAAAAACACCCCCAAAACATGAGACATTATCTCCTACTAACATCAAACCACTGCTTATGCATACAGTGTGTGTGAAATACAGCACGGTGCTAAAATCACTAAAAAAATGAAACAATCCCTAATCTAAGTATAGTTTTACCCCTGTACGTTTTTAACAGATAAAATGGGTGTTGAAATTTTTCAGACTCCTACCCTAGCCCACTGTAAATCAGCTATAAGACTCAATTCTACGGAACTCATTCACACATCAAAAGAAAACATAAGATGCTAGGTGCTATAATTAGTACCAGATGACTTCTGGAGAACCTTACAATAGTATATGCTTTTGAAGGTTCGGATTCTGAAAGTTTTCCGAAACTTTTTTTTCAGCTCACACCACCCACAGATTCCAGAAGGACATCAGATCTTTACTTCTCAGATTTCTCCTAACTCTACCCCATCTCTGAAGTCACCAGACATCATATATATTGATGTGTTGAACTGTTAAATCCTGGAAACCTAAACCAAACCGTCTTTATAGCCAGAGATTGACCCCTTTATAAAAGTAAAATACATGGCTGTGGTTCATGTCTGCCCACATTTATCGGTTCTTAAAGATGTAGATGCCTAAAGATTAACTGCAGCCCACATCCTTGTTAACCTCAATTATAAGAATGAGGCCAATCCTTACAGTAAGAGACGTTGGAAGCAATTGTAACACACAAATATCTGAAAATGTAGATTGAAACTGAAACATATAAATTGAACATTAATGAAATACACTGAAATGCTATTACTAAGCATATACTGAATGTAGCCATAAATGAGGATATTAACAGCATGAATTCCAAAAACTGAATTTTCCTTTGGAGATCAACTCCTACAATAACACAAAAGATAAGATCTTCATCAATCCTCAGCCCTCCTTTTAACCTCTTAGTACCTGAGCTTTAAAATCAGAAGCCCTAACTCTGAGCCCCAATATATGCTTAGTAATATCAATATATTGATCAATCCCTACAGTACATGGTAGTAAACAGGCCCTGCCAGACATCCTTCTAAAACTGAAAGCCAAAAAGTTGAATCACTAGAGTCTTATAATCTAACTTGAATTCAAACCATAAACTTAATTTGAATTTTATAAGGGGGATGAATCATTTAAACAGAAAGCCTCTAATCGTGCTCCCGCCAGCCCTCTTTTAACTTGCAGCGCTTTTAAAATCCACAGAGTTCTTGAAGACTCTTCTTTCCAAAGCTTCACCCTGACCCCAGCCTCAAGCATAGTCACACCTGAGGAAGGATATGGGGACTAATTCAGATCCCCAGCCCTTACAGTAGCTTTTAATTATGGTAGTCCATGCTGTGAAAGAGGATTGTTTAGGGGAGGTAAAGAAGGTAACTCCCTACCAGAAGGGAGTTCCTACCATTCATGCTCCCAGCTACCTGTGCCCTTGAGAAATAGGTAATTAAGCAGACTTTCAGTTTTAGATTTCTAAAACCTAATAGTTGTGTTAGTTTTAACCTCAGACTTAATTATAGGCAAACAGAGACCAATGCCTAGAAATTTCCTGATATAGCAGAAAGATATTTGGATGATAAACAACTAAAGTTGGTGATTTTCTTCATTTTGCCTCACTATTCCCTCAGCAGATGAGGTTAAGAATCCTGCCTTTGCTGCAGATTATTCCTTTTTCAGACTTAGACCAGCACTGCACAACCTGTGATGTGCCATAGACTTGCTGAATAATTTACATTTTTGCAACCATTTTATTTGTTGGAAATGTTTAAACTGCAAATGGGATGCTGTGTCTCAGTGCCTTGTTTCGAGTTGCTGCAATCAAGCTGTGGGTGTGCAGCTCTTGCAGGAGGATTGAGAAGACTTCTCAGAGCCAGAGTTGATTTTGAAAGCACTTAAAAGAGAATACAACTATTCAGGCCATTGAAACTGAAGGGGAAAGGAGTCCTTTTTTTTTTTAACATCTTCATCTTTGACAAAGAAAAGGGGATTTATTATGCTGAGACAATCCACTCTGCCAAATCCCCAGTCAACTCTCGTTCACTGTAGGTCTTTCACACAACAGAATCCTAATATGTAGAAGTACTGAACATTTCAGATGAATAACTCAGAGTCTTGTAAAGCTATGAACAATCACAAATAGGTGTTTACAATGAGAAGAAAAAAAGGCAGCTTCCACAAGCCTCTGACAGCTTTAACTGAAACTTTCTCTACAAGCATTAATACACAGTATTCAATACTGCCAAGAGAGTTTTTTTGTACATGAACTTATTATTTGACCATCAAGACCTTCCTGTTGCATATGCATCAGAAGTGTTACTGTTCATTTCTCACTCTGAAGTCAAGCAACAGCAGAAAAGTTCCAAAAAAGAAAAAAAAAATATCATCAGAGAAGTATAAATTAAGAACTATTTGTTGCTTTTATATACAATTATGCTGATCCAGCAAGTCTTTCCCCCTTGAATGTGCACATATAAAGACTATTTTTGCCTGAATACATAGGAGGTGAAAGCTTGAGAATGTGTTAAAAGGATTATTTATAGAAGCCTGAGTGTGATGTCTAAGAAAGATGATTCTTCATGTTACAAGAAAATTACTTCATACTAAGCCTGAAAAAAAAAAACCAAACCGAAACCAACCAAAAACTGTCTGACACCTTTTTACTGCCATTTTGCCAAAGAAAGGGTGTTATTCTTCAGTCATATAAAAAGTGGTGACTGTTTCTGGGAGTCTTTAACAGTCCTGTAGGTATAATGAAATAATTGTGGTCTGAAAGAATTTTCTGCATCTTTAATTCACAAATTAACCAGGAGCTAGTGTTAATCTGGCTACTGTTTAACTGAGAATTCCTTGTTTAACTGATAAACATAATTTCTTATGTAAAAACTTCTTGCTTTCCTAGATTTACCTTTTTCTCCTACCTGGAGCACCTTGTCTTTCTCATGTTAATTTTCCTTACTCTTCTTATCATATGCCATCCTTCACATCAATCAAATCTTGCATGAATTTTTTTTCTTCCTATAGTTGAATCTTTTTTTCTGCCAGCTATTATTCAGTAGAATTAGTCCATACACTGTGTAAATAAAAAAGAACAAACAATACAGAATATCATTCATTTGGTAAGACATTTTTATGAGGGAGCAGTCACTTTTTAATCAGGTTATCTGGATCCAAATCAATAATCATTTCACTAGATTCAAGTTAGGAAGGGAATAATTCCTATACTGGGAAAAAAAGAAAAGTTGAATATCTCTGATTTAGCAAGGTCCTGTTCTGCCAGACATTCTCTTAAATATTTTTCCCTATAACTTTCTGTCACTAAAAGTCTGCCCTGTTGCATGAACCAGCATATGCATTCCACTAAAAAATGAGATTCCAGCCAGTTCAAATAAATCTGTGCTCTAACTTTCAGATAAAAGCCTTTAAAATTCTATTAGAGAAAATTGTAAGGACCCACTGAGAAATATTATGCTAGCTATAAAGTGATGGTCTTAGGGCCAAGGCTGCAGAGGAAGTCAAGTTATGTACATCTATAGATGCAAACAGCCAGCAGATCGGCTCCTCCTCCTCCTGCTCTTCAAAATATTCAGTAATGTATGCAGTTGTACTGAGTTTAAAGGCTCTTCTGGAATAAAAATATTTCTCCTACTTATTTTTATAGTACGACCAAAACCACAAACACGCAGATTCTATCCTTCGTCTTCCACCTATCATCATGGGCTTATCTGTTATCTCTGTGAGGACAAATATAATTTCTAAGTCATATTTTTCTCTCTACTTCTTACTTTTTAAACAATTTTCTCAACGTTTTAGGAACTGGAAATGCAATAAGTCTATATTTACATCAACTGGATGATGCATGTGACCATCTGACCATTATTACAGCAGCTAGCTACAGCAGAATTCACTGCAATACTACTGCTACTCATACTACTGGTAAATCACAGAAAAGCAATACTATTAATATTCCTCTGTCTTAAAAGTCAGCATATTTAAGTGCTCTTCAAAATTAACATTTTTTTGCTATAATCAAATAAAATACGCCAATAAAATGTAGCCAGTTCTGGCATGGTAGAAAGTGACTGACTGTAGAAGGCAATACAGGGAAGCATCCTTCGATCAATTATCAGATGTCCCAGAAGAATTAACTGTAATCCCATGCTCTTCCCACATTAGGGCTTCTACCTCCTCTTCATCAGTCTCCTGTGTTGCCCCTCCAAGACCGTAAGCCTGAAAATGTGTCAATCCTTCCTGCGAGAGCAAAAGTTTTCTGTGATCCTTCATAATTTTTCTTAGTAACTCATTAAATGAGACTTCCAGCACTCCCACTTAATTTTCAATTAAATTTCTTCTATAATTCCTTCTAGGTTAAAGATGAAAAAGAGGTACACTAATCAGAGAATATTTAACAGACCAACACTACTCTAAATATATGCTCTTTTGGGTGTTTGGGTTTTTTTCCCCCCACTTTCTTCAGTATTGCTCAGTTCAATTTCTCTGTGTAACTTCTGCTGGGACACCCCAGCTGCTCTTATAGCCAACTGAGCTCTTGCAGGGATTCAGATCACTCCAAGTGTAACTTAGTTTTTACATAATATTTTGAGGATACTGATGGGTTAGCAATAGGGATCAATGATGGAACTGAAAAAGCGATAAGGCATCTGTGAGACCAGACCCAGATTAACGCAACAACCATTTTCTGGGATTTTACTGGTTTACATTTTCCATGGGATCCCCAGTGGATATGAACATATCCCAAAACCACTATCGTAAACGTGATTGACTGATAAGCTTCTGAAAAAGCCAAGGCCTGAAAAGCCATAAGAATACAGCTGAGTCACAGGCATCAACATAAGGAATCCATTAATTCAGAAATAAAAGATAACAATAATAGTACTGTAACTGTGATGATCCCAGCATATAAGCAAAGCAATGAAAGGTTTGGGTGTTGTGGGTTTTTTTTTGGCCTTCCTTTTTTGAAAAAATGCAATCAACTAATGACGTTGGGAAATACAGATAAGATTTTGGACACACATGACAAGATTTAATGAAGGGTTACATTGCCTGAAACCCTTGCCAAATAAAATGCCTGGTCAGTTGATATCTGACTGAGGCAACAAAATACCAGATAAAAAATAATGTTACCTCTTTCCAACTGGAGTGGCTAACCACAATATTACGTCCCATATGTTGCTCCAAGACGAAGAAAAATGGTCGTGAAGCCATGTATCTTTATTTACTCATCAGGAATGTAAGGAGTCCTGCTTCTCAAAATGCAGCAGAAAAAAAACAGGGAAATGGAACATTTTGTACTTTCCCTTTTTTTATAGCTCCGAGTCCACTTCAGATGGAGTTCAACCTAAAAATGGTTGAGATGCATCCCCCACCTCACCTTCCCTTAGCCATGCAGCTCCCTGCTTACTGTTTCACTGTAACTCTCACTGGCACGCAAACCTTTGCACAACAGTAGCAGGTAAACTCTGTCCATCATGAGTGTGTCAGTATTTGAGCATATTTCTTCCTGCCTTCCAGAAACCATAACAATAATTTGAAGCAGGATTTTGAAGTCCATCCCTGAAAATAAAGGGAAGACCAGCAGAGGCTGGTCAGGATACAAACCCCACCTCACTGCTGTCTGATCACACGCTGTGAAGTTCCTGCATAGATAGCATTTCAATGCAACTCTGACTCTACAATTTAAAGGTGTCTTTAGTGCTTTTCACGTCCTGTTAATCCACTTATGGAATTATTATCTTCTCATCACTCAAACTTTGCAACCCCATGTCATCGCTAACAATGCAAAAACTTCATTCGTAAGAGAAATAAAACTGTACAGCCCTACCAAAATGAACATATCCATAACACAAGTGTAGCAGCCAATCGTGACTACTCATATTTTAAAGTTGCGTATGTCCATAATTGTCTTCATATGACTTAACATGCCAGTACTCTGTTAACAGAAACATGACAATAATTTGATCTTCTGTTACTTTTAATTTACTACTTTATATATATTTTTTCACCTCAGGTAACTAGCCACTATTAACTGGGACTCACAGCTGTACTGACTGTGAAATGACAGAAAAGACAATGAATTTCCTCCATATCACAGGTATCAAAGTAAGGATATACTCAATAACATAGTCTTAAATGTTTTGCTTGATCAAATTATAAAAATGTTTAAGTTACGAGGATTTTAGTACTTTTCTAGAAAACCTATCTCATCATGTTGATCTTGTTTAGCTACCCTAACAACTACTTCTTCCCTAGGCTTTAAATATGCATAGACAGGTACCTTCCTTCTCAAACCACAGGGTTTCTTTATCAAGCTTATAGATAGCACTGAAGTTCTTGCTATAAGACATCTAATACATATTTCCTTCTGTGTATTACCTTGAATAAACTCCATAAAACCTCAGAGCCTCAGGTTCCCTTTTCCACAAAGTAGAATAACAGTTACTTCTTAAGCAGGTTGGCAGTGGGCAGAGAACCCTGAATAGCAAATCAACGCTATCTTAAGTGGTCCCACTTAACACTTGTCTAAACTCTAGAAACTTTTACAAAGATTATATATGTTCCTAGAGCAAAGAAAAAGTACTCTTTCATTGGCTGGAATCAATTAACTGAAGCGTGGCTGTAATATGAAAGCAATTAGAAGTGTCCCCAATGCAGAAAGATTGAATGAAACTGCCTCTATTGTGATAATATAGAAATTAGAAAGAGATTCTAGCCTAAAAATACTAAAGTTGCACAATCATTGGACCAAGTGAGGAAAACATTCAAGCACATGTCTAAACCCACTCTTTTTCAGAGGTGTCCACATTATTTTCCTTAAGAGACTCAAGCTTATTTTAAGTGCTTTCCTCAACTGGGATCAACATGTACCATACCATATTTATTCTTTTGGGATGAAGGAATAGCTTTGGGATTCAAGTAATATCGTGAGATAGAAGTATCAAAGTTCCCTGGCCCTTAGGATAGTTTCTAAATAAAAAAATCCCTCCCAAACCCTGAGAGTCAGGACCATTAAAAGTTTCGAGGGAAACCTCCTTTAGCTCTGAGAGAGTTAAAAACAACCATTTTCAGTATCCTGAATCTGGAACCAATAAACACAAAGACCATTGAAACAATTTAGGTCTCTCTCATCCATTTCTGAAGCTTTACATATATTATATTTAATAAATTTGAGATTCTACTAAATTCTTTGATTTCTAGCCAATACCTTGGCAAAACTTTCATTCAGTTCAGGGAAAAGTACTACATATTCAGTGCAGAACTGGTGAATTACTTACGACTGTACGAATTAGATTTCAAACTTTTTTGGAGAAGATACACCATCAGTAGCAGATAATACTGCATAATTTTAGGCTACTGTCACCTAAGCTATATTTGACAGGAAAGAAAATATACTCAGCATTTGCCTATAATGATTTTTTTATTGCTATGCAATAATATCTAATGCTTTCCAGATGCATTCAGGACAATTTGTTCATTTCACTCCGTAATCAAAATGTGTTTTGACTAGTAAGTCCCTCTTTAGTTTTTTCTGTAATCATTTTTCTTAATGGCAGTATTTTCCAGATGTTGTGTTAGTCTAGTCATCTGGGACCTCTTCCAACTCCTGTGGAAAGTTTGCTGTCATAAGCTGTCATTGGCAGTTTTGTTTAACAAGCTAATTAGTTAACCCCAGCATAGTTACAAAGCAATATATAAGGCATCTGAAACATCACTGAGAGCAGACATACTCTTTGTTAGGTAAGTGTCACACCTATCTCTACTCAGAGAGTTTTGATCAAAGCGCTCTTATTCAACAGGAAAATGATGAACTGGAACAGAAAAAACAGACAAATTTTCCTTTTGACAGATATACTTTTAGCCTACATTTCCATTTGACATATTTAAACAATAATATTTCAAGGATAGATTATGGTTTATAAAACTTTGTTGCTTAATAACTAATGTTTTGACAGTAGTTTTTTTACTTTACATTTATATTTATCAGTCTTATAACCTTAGAAACTGTTGTACTGAGATGCATCCGTGTTAAACGGAGAAGACTGTGACTTTAGTTTTTACATAATAGAATTTTGCAAAAAATTACTTCTTTTATTTGTTAATAATGAATTTTCCTAGTCTTACTACAAAATTGAACAGCTAATTGATTAATAACCAAGAGAGAATTTATGGAGTAATTCTAAGTTAGCAATCTGTCCTTGAATTAATTTTAGTATTAATTTTATGTTGTTATTAAACTAGTATTACGTATAAAGACATGCACTGCAATTTTTTAAGAATTATGAACTGATTAATTGAATTGCATGTAGTGATGTGAGATTATTTTTTTTTAGGGATGATGTCGTACCTGAAAGTAATGATCATATGGAACATACTTTGTTTATCCCTGGTGATCCTTTCACTGTCCTTGATTCAAGAAGTGTCTTCAGAAGGTACTGTAACAGACAAAGTTGAAGGGAGAGTGTCTAGGATATCGGACGTATACTAAGAATGCTTCAAATGCATCTTCATAAAAATACTAAGTTCTAGAACTTTATATTTATTCAGACAGGCATTATGATTCAGTTTTATCATCACTGAATATTTTCATAAATATATTTTGGTACAGCATCTTCCTCTTTTTTGGAGGAATAACATATTTATATGAATATAATGCAAAATGCATATGAACCTACTTCTTTTTCTGTAGACATATTCTACAGATCCTGTTGACCTCAGACTGACATATTTAGCCCAAGTAATTTGCAGCATAATTCAAGGAAGAATCTAGAATTACAATATCCACATAATTTGGTTAGAAATATTTAAACACAGTAGGTTCAGAGGAAGGAATGTCTGTACCGTGCTAAGTGCTTTGCCACTAAATGCACTGTTATTACTACCACCAAGGTCAATTTTTGGCAATCATTTGGCTAATACTACAGATTTTTATTTACTCTCAGAGCTCTGTAATTGATTTCTAACTAAAGTAGCACTGTTATGAAGAAATAGAAGAACTTGCAGCCTGGCAAGTCCTGTGCTGTGACAGTTCTCAAGTAGCTAACAAGCTGTTCTAGTGATAGCATTATGTATTACTTGCTGGTAGAAAATAATTTACTACTACTCGATAGTAGAAGACATAACATCCGTATATATGTGAGCAGCTCATCAGGGCACAGCAGATGTCCGAGTTGACCTGCAGGGCAGAGCAATCTGACAATGCACCTTCTGTAGTTGATGGGAGGCTTCTCACTATTTTCAGCAAAAATCAAGATTCTTGCCAACAGCAACTAGAACAATTTAGGCATTTTCCTTAGAATAAACTTCATAACTTACAAGTCATAAACTTAAAACAAATGAATGAATGAAAAGATGTTACTTCTTGGACTTATCTTCGTCCCATAAGGGAAGGAGGGTGCAATATATTGAGCACATATCCATAAAGGAAGATGTTTAGCTTCTCTTTTCAGCTCCCATACTAAGAGCCCATTAACTGAAGTCCGTTAACTTCTTCATTTATTCCCTAGTCCCATTTCATTATTTGTAAAGAAGTGGTAACAAACATTATACTTAACCACTGAAAAAAAACCACAATACATATAATTGTTGTTATCCCATCGTCTTCCTTCGTACACACACGTGGAGTGTGTGCTGTTAGAAGTCGTCTTTGGTGTTGTGTTGCGTTACATGTTATTTGTTGTTATTTTCTTGTTGTTCCTCAATGTTTCAGCTGATTATCTTAACTCTGTTTTAGCTTGCTGATTGTTCAGCTTCTTTGTTTGTATTTAGGGGTGCTTCACTTGTGGTCCTGCATGTTTCATTTCCAGAAGAAGCTGTTAGCATATATGTTACTAGAGATTTCACATAGGAAAGGGAGTTGTTGCAGGGTGAATATCTGATCTGGCAGTAGAAGGTAACAAACCGCTCCCGAGCTTGAATGCTTACAGTTTGAAAGCAGACCTCTCAATGTCTTTCTTACCAGCTATAATCTGCACTATTTATTATTATCTAGCATTTTCCAACACTACAGCAGTCTAGCAGTAAAGCCATTGTGGGAAGAGCTTTTATGTTAGTCTGCTAATCAGTAACCTCCTAATTAACAACCAGAAAGTACTTTATAGAAGACTGCAGGACTAGATCCCAACTATTCTTAACCTTAGAGTTGATACCAAATTCCTCTCTAATCTCAGGGAAAAAAAATAATGTAAAGGGCAGGCAGATTTTGAAAACTTCCAATAAAAACCGCTCCAAGGACCTGTACCTGTTATGACAGTGCTCACCCATCTGTGAGCTAAACTGATTTTATTTGGTTATTATGAAGAACATTACCAAAAGTAAAAATCAGACAGACCTAATGGGTCTGTCAGGTACAAGTTGTGCAGACGCACATCTATAACCATACGCAGGGTGAATTAAGATGGAAAATAAGCCTGCAAAACAATATAGTGCCTGGCTGATACACTGCCTAAGTTAAATCTGCATGGGCTGGTTTGGATGCCAGAACTCCTATGGTCATACTACTGAATCAGTCCTCAGGGATTCATTAATCTTCAGGAGAAAGAGGCTAAGTTAGCCTCAGCAGAACACCGCTCCAACCTGAGTGTGTGCTGCTGTTGGTTCTCGGGCTGGATTAGAGCAAACCTCTGATCCACGGGCCTTCAGGGGGGGTTGCACTGGGCCCACAGTTTCTGCAATACTGAGTGAAGAAATGGCATTCTGTAGAAAAAAAGATAAATCTTACTAGTTTGCCATTCAGCATTTCCTTACGTGTCATTTTGGTTTGGCAATGTTTACAGCAGTGTTGTGTGATTTTAGATTTATCAAGCTGTACAGGGAGATGTGGGGAAGGGTATTCTAGAGAGCGTGACTGCCACTGTGATTTTAACTGTCAACACTACAAGGAGTGCTGCCCTGACTTCAGGAAAGTCTGCACAGTGGGTAAGTTCCCAAACACAGCCAGTTCCTGTCGGCAAGATTTCCCCTTCTGTTTGCTCCAACTCCCTACCACACCAGTGTCTCCTCTCCAAATGCTTAAATGTCTCTCTTAGTTTGCTGCGTCCTTGTTCTCCTCTCATACATGTATTGTTCTCCCCGTCACAAAGTCAGTGATACCGTCTTGCAAGCCATTCAAAGAAAATCGTGTATCCACAGGTTATCCACTGAGAAAAAGATTTTGATTTTTCAGAAGAGCAGAGTTAGGCAAAAGGGGTGGAAACAGTTTACCCACTGCTTGTTTTCTTCTCCTTACTGCATTTGTACTATATCTGTTTGTCTCTTAAAAAAAAAAAAAAAAAAAAAGATAAAAGTAAATTCAGGGGGTTCCAGGAATTAATTCCGGGACATTCCAACTCAAATTTAAGAAGTGTGGAGGCCGCGGGGTCTAATCCAAAGTCAGAGAGTGCCCTTGCATGGATAGGAATTCACTCTGGATCAGAACCATGTTCAGAGTTTTGATGGAAAAGACAGTTGGCTAAGTATTATTTTATATGCTTTATTTATATGCAAAACTGCATAGTGCAAACAAATACAGGTAACTCAAACTGTTCTACTCAGAGTTAAAAAATATTTTCTTATGAATCACCAATGTCAAAAATATCCATGATTTAGGTAACTGCAGTTTGTTACAGTGCACTGTTGTTCTAGTAAGATTACATGTGCAAGATTAAGACTTCTAAGACCCAGCAGCACAGGCCGAGTGTTGTTCAAAACACAGACACAGCACTCCCTAAAATGCCAATTCTGCCGCTGTGGCACGCACATTGGAAACACTTGCACTTCAGTCTTCCCTATCCTGATTTTCAAGGGGACAACACCATTTTTCATAGCTGAAAAGTACATACTGAGGCATTTTAATTATGTAGGCAATTTATTTATTGTGGATCAGATTCTAAAGTTATTCTGGCATCTGCATGATGTTTAATGAAATCTTTAAGGCTAGAGGAAGTCTTCCCTGTTCTACCCGAAATCATGGAATTCAGGCAAGTACAGTAGGCATCATCCTTAAAGGATGCAGGCAGTCTGAATAAAGACTGTTGCCCAGTTAGTGTGTGATGAATGCTGACTAAATTAGAGAAATGCCAGATATTGTTTATGAATAAAAACTGCCCTAACTTCATAAAATAAAAACAGTTCTCACCTGTGCGTGTGGGATGAATCCACTGGCATCAACAGACTTGCTCCACATCTACACTGGTTAAAAGATGTTCAGAATCTGCCTATACAGTAATCTTAATTTTGCTAGGTAGTGATTTAATTGTAAAATACAATTTTATGTCCTGTGTGCCACAAAGACAATGACTTCAATAGAGACTTTTGTACGGAAAAGATGTAGGACAAGAATAACAGATCATACGGTAAATTCTGGAAATATCAAGTGCTAGATAATTGTTGGCTCAATTTTGTGAGATGCTAAGCATCCTCAAAAAATATTCACTTCAAGTCTAACGTAATCCCTTCAATTTAACAGTTAACTAAGTACCTATTAAAGGTACTACTGAACGCTAATAAATATATGATTGGAACTTGATCTAAATGTTTAGGGTCAAATTTTGTCCTTGAAAAGTACAGCAAGCATATTTTGCTGGAGTCTGTAATAGCTGTGCACACACTTTCCAAAACAATTTGGTCATTATTTGATATGAAACAGATGTATTGTAATGACTGAGGTTTTCAGAAGTTAACCAATAATGAAGTGTGGTTATTAATCATGTCAAAAAATATTAGTACTAAAGACTATCTGCCGTGTTAAGAACTGAATTAAATGAACTAGGAGAATATTTCAAAAATAGTCACTCTGTCTAACTTCGTTAACTTACACAATTAAATCGCCGCCTTTGCCCAGACACACCAGGTACACTTGGCCATGACCTATTTAGGCAAATTATTTTTCAGAAATGCTTTGGTAGACACATAGCTCTTGATGCAAAGTGGTACCCTGATGAACACCTTTTTAAAAGCCCAACCCAGAATCTAAATACTATTCTTGAGATAACTGCTGTTTTATTAGGGAAATGGAAACCTTCTAGGATGAGACCTAGCTAAAGTGAACGCTGAGGTCACATTTTATTCCACTATAAATTCTAAATGGTCTCACTATACTGCAATGGCAAAGTGCAGTTCTGGTTGTACGGCCTGATCCAAAACCCACAATGACACAAACAAGTTCTGGATCAGACCAGAATAACCACCTGATTTTATATGAAGCTGATCTTTATATCAGCTTAAGCAAACGACTTCACTATAGAAAGGTCCCAGCGTTAAATGTGAGCTAGCCAAAAATACTAACTCTCCTGTTCTGCCTTACACAGCACTCTCCTGCAAAGGACGTTGCTTTGAAGCCTTTGAAAGAGGAAGAGACTGTGACTGTGATGCAGACTGCGAAAGATACGGCAAGTGTTGCCCTGACTATGCGAAACACTGTAAAGAGGGTAAGAAAGTTCTTTATCACTATATTTTTCCTAGATATATTTAAATAGAAATGTTTTGCATTATCATAAAACATTAACCATGCAGGCTTCTTAGGACACAAGAAGTTAGCTACTGAACAAAACCAAAAATATCAAAATCTAATTTCAAAAATAAATTGGCTGTTTTCTCAAGCATGAACACTTTATGGATGCGTACAGGTAGATATACTGGAAACCATCACCAAGATACAGATTCTGAGGGTAAAGTTTTATGTTGCATTTGCCTCTTTTGGCACTAGTCATACTCTAAGTTACTATCAGAACTGTCACCCAGAATAATACGTGTAAGGCCAGGTTTTGCATGTGCACTTCCACTCATGCTACTTAAGTTCCATCAATAATAGAATTCAAGGACAGAAGCTGGGGGG
This sequence comes from Cariama cristata, assembly GCF_000690535.1. Classification (NCBI taxonomy): domain Eukaryota; kingdom Metazoa; phylum Chordata; class Aves; order Cariamiformes; family Cariamidae; genus Cariama; species Cariama cristata. The sequence goes on along the minus strand of NW_009595238.1, from coordinate 4,139 downwards.
AATGAATGACACGTTGCAGTAAAAAGCCTAGTTCATCTTACAAAAAAAAGTAGTAATGAAGGAAGGTCCAACTCCTTTAAATTGCCCACCTATGCAAAAGTGGGAGAATACCTGCCCTGTGCATTGGCATAGCACCACTTGAACACCCAGACCATTCGCTTTGGGTTACTGCGTCACTGTTGGGATAGAGAGAGAGATTACAGAACCACACAGTGGTCGGGGTTGGCAGGGACCTCTGGAGATCACCCAGTCCAACCCCCCTGCCAAAGCAGATTCACCTACAGCAAGTTGCACAGGAACGTGTCCAGGCGGGTTCTGAATATCTCCAGAGGAGACCCCACAACCTCTCTGGGCAGCCTGTGCCAGCACTCTGCCACCCTCAAAGTAAAGAAGTTTTTCTTCCTATTCAGATGAAACTTCCTGTGTTTCAGTTTGTGCCCGGTGCTCCTTAACCTGTCGCTGGGCACCACCGAAAAGACTCTGGCCCCATCCTCTTGACACCCGCCCTTAAGGTATTGATAAGCATTGATCAGATCCCCTCTCAGTCTTGTCTTCTCCAGGCTGAACAGACCCAGTTCCCTCAGCCTTTCCTCATCAGGGAGATGCTCCAGTCCCCTCATCATCATCTTCATTGCCTTCCACTGGACTCTCTCCAGCAGTTCCTTATCTTTCTTGCACTGGGGAGCCCAGAACTGGACACTGTACTCCAGATGTGGCCTCACCAGGGCAGAGTAGAGAGGGGGAGGAGAAGTGCCCGCACTCTCCCTGATGCCCCCCAGGATGTCCTAGATCCTTCCCATCTCAAATCCAAAATGGGAAGAGCAGCCCAACACAGAAACCCATCCTCTGGGGCAAGAGGGAGGAACAGCAGGATCTGCCTGATTAGAAGTGGTTACACATTGACACTGCAGCAAGAGGAACTTTAAGAAAACACACGTTTAACCTTTAGGCTGCAAATTCAGTTCAGGGAAGAATTACACTGACTCACAGTCACTTTTGTTTATTCTGCCCTTTGCTGCAGAATCCGATGGGGTTTTGTTAGTTGAGCACAAAGGCACAGACCTGGAGGTGCAGTTTCACCTTCATGTAGTTTTAATGACACTAGCAATTGAATTCTAGTCTAGAAGAGACCAACAGAATATGTTTAATTTCATCATGTCTTTAAACTTTCTGCTACTTATGGACCTCAATTCATTTCTGTGAACACACTTGGCAAATATGGCTTGGCAGCAGTTTGCTGCATTCACAGACCAACCAACCTCCAAGGCAGTTAAGACTCCTTCAGCAAACAAATCAACATCTAGAAGGTCGTCCAAAAACGGGGAAAAGAAGCCAGAGGAAGTAACACAGCCCCATGAAGTTATGGAAGATAGGAAAGTGTATGGATGAAACAGGATGGGTGTTACCTGAGGGAACATTAAAGACCATTTTCCTCCTCTGGAAATAGAAAACCAATGCGAGACATTACCAGACAGTTACCAAGCTTGGAACCACTCGGTTTATAAACTAATTACCTCACCTAGAGCTCAGGATACTGGCTTTAGAGAGTTCACTTAGTACAGATGTTGGAGTGTGGTGATGTCTCCTGAGTCTCTATTGGATTTTCACACACATCTGCCAAAAATATGTTACACACCGTTGTCAGTTTTGGACAAAGTCCATGGCTGGAACAGGAAGGGTGTTGTATTTTGGGACAGTGATGAATTGGCAGGACCAAGACAGGAAAATCTCCCAGCAGGTTTCTCTAGCTTTAATCAAGCCAGACCTCATGCAGCTTCAGAAAATATATAATTTATTTTTTTCTGAATGGAAAATATATTGCTTTCCTCTGTTCTTTGATATTCTGTTCCACCATTTTAAGTGATAACTCAGGACATCAGTTTGAACTTGAAACCTGAAGTAACAAGAATGAAGTGAGACTAGAAATCAATTTTGGCCTATACTGTAATCTCTTTTTTTAAAAAAAATTTAAATTTGGGGTACTTACATTTCTGCTGTGGTAATTTCCTATTACAAAAAATAAAATCAATGTAGTGGGTTAAATGAAACAAAATTAAGGAAATTCAAGTAATCATTAACAAGATCCCACTTGGCTTATGGTATTTCAGAGACATTGAGTGGGAGGAAAACCTGTTCTGTAATGCTCTGCTCATACCGCACTGTTTCTACCATACATTTACACAGGGATCATTTCTCACACTGGAGCATTTTAAGTTCTTGCAGTCTGCTGGGAGAGACAGCATCAGTGCTGCTAGCAGTCATCAGGCCATGTCCATCAGCAATAGCTCAGATCTTTTTATATTTTTAGATTTGGTCAAAAGTTGAACAACATGTCCTCAAACCACGTGATGTTGCACTTTCTTTTTTCATGTTTTCAAGAAACAAATGCCATTTCAGCTGTATATGGTAGACAGCAACACAACAAGAATTATAGGAGGAAAAAAAACCAAACACCACAAAGGCTATGTGAAAACTGAACTAAACAGCAAAACTTCAGAGTGGTAACACTTAGTGAGAGACCAAAATGCAGAAGCATTAACTGTTACTTTTTGCTGAATATAGCTATATTAACAATTTGACTCAAGTCAATGTAGCTATATAGACAAGTAAAGAGAGTCTTAAAGCCGTAAATCAAAGAGGAAATCTATCCAAGATATAAAGACACAGTAGGAGATGCAGTCAGGTGTCTGTATTCAGAAAGTTTGTTTTCTTCCCACTTCCCTACCTCCCTCCTTCAAGTCCAGGTCACTAGTGCAGGCAACGTTATAATTAAGGTCAGAGGAATAAATCAAAAGAACAGACTGAGGAGGGAAGTGCCTTATTAAAAGGACTACATTTTATAAAGTGGTTTCCCCTCCATGAAAAAGGATAGAAACACCAGGTGGCCTCGCCTACAAACACCGAACTAAAACCTGCCATGCTGCACACGGTGATGCGACAGGTTAGCCAAAAGGATTACCTAAAACTTAGCTAAGCTGCTGCAAAGTTCCACGCAGACAAAAGGAATTCACATTTTACCCAGTCCAGAGTAGTTTTGCTCTTCTAAATGATTTACTTTTTGACAGTTACTTAAGTCCATAACCTGGCATTTATCAGTTTAACTTAGGTTTCCACATAACCTTTTTTTTTGCCAATTTAAGTAAATATTTTAACCACTTTAAAGCTAATTAACTGCAATTTTACATGGAAAGCTTTTAGAGCAAAGACCATAGAAACAACTATTGCTATTCATAAGATAAGCAGCTCTTTCTAATCGGTATAATAAATTATATATGCAATAGCGGTGCATGCACCGCTATTCCAATGTCTTAATATAATATATATTTGTTCTCATAGATACCGGTGGTAGAAAGGAAAACAAAGTGACCAGTCCTACTCCAACTACAAAACACCCTGATACAACCACAACAATCAAAGCAACGACATCTGGTCCAAAACCTACTTTACCACCGACTACAAGTACTACCACAAAAGCAACAACTACAAAAGAGACCACTACAGCTCAGAAAGATACCCCTGCGACAACAGCAGCACCAACGACCAAGGCTGACTCTCCCACCACCCCCAAACCTGAAGACACAACCCCAGAGGCCACAGAGGCGCCAACAACCAAGGCTGACTCTCCCACCACCCCCAAACCTGAAGACACAACCCCAGAGGCCACAGAGGCGCCAACAACCAAGGCTGACTCTCCCACCACCCCCCAAACTGAAGACAAACGACCAAGCCTGACCCTCCCACCACCCCCAAACCTGAAGACACAACCCCTGAGGCACCAACGACCAAGGCAGACTCCCCCACGACTCCTAAGGATGAAGATATGACCCCGGATGCCACAGAGGAACCAGTGACCAAAGCGGACTCTCCCACTACCCCCAAAGCAGAAGAGACAACCCCTGAACACACAGAGGCGCCAACGACCAAGGCAGTGTCTCCCACCACCCCCAAACCTGAAGACACAACCCCAGAGGCCACAGAAGCAGCAGTGACTGAGGCTGACTCTCCCAGTACCGCTAAGACTGAAGATATGACCCCTGATGCCACAGAGGAACCAGTGACCAAAGCAGACGCTCCCTCTACCCCCAAAGCAGAAGAGACACCCCTTGAAGACACAGAGGCACCAACGACCAAGGCTGACT
>NW_009595237.1:0-2973 GCF_000690535.1 Cariama cristata | reverse complement strand
GGTGGGAAGGGCACAGTGTGCAGGGCAGGGTGCACCTGCCACACCAGTGTATCTAGACTGAACTCAGTATGCCCCCCTTCTTGTCTACCACTTCCAAAGGATAGCTAACCTGGCTCCAAAGCTGCACCCTACCTCAGTAGAACATACATTCAGAGAGACCTTACAGGCTATTTGGAGTGCTCAACAGCATGGATGCAGAAGACCCAGTCAATAAGCTAGACCCAATAACTACCTCACTGCAAAATCTTCTAATCTCCTTAGATTGGGACTGGGACTGGGACTGTGGCTAACCACAAACACTTTACCTTTACAGGAACATCTAAAACACAGTGATTGCATGTTATTACTAAATGTTTTGGAGCAACCCAAGTGAATGTTTCCCCAGCTCTGAGCTGCCTTGAAGCCCAAGCAACGGTGCAAGCTGCAGTAGCTGGAATCTTAAGAGAAAGTGACAGCAGAAAGTCATCTGCTGAAACTCATAAAAGTTGTCTAAAACAATGCCACTGACACCTGCAAGCCTGGCAGCTCTTGGTAAACTTTACACATAACGCAAACACAGACTTAGCTGTTGCCTATGTATTGACCATAGGAGATGCTACTACTGAACAAATCTATCCTATCGTATCTCCGGCTTTACACCAAGACAGATCTGTGATCCACCCCATGGATCAACAATAGGCCTGGCAGAGAAATGAAGGATGGCAATAGGTAGACATTGAAGCTTGCATGCCTCACCTAGAATGGGGCTCATGTGTGAAGGGAATTCCCCTGGGGGAGTGTCCTGGTTTGGCTAAAACAGCAGATTTTCAGCTTTTCAGTAGATTTTCCTTCCGTTAAGTTTCTTCTAAGTAACTGCACTTTCTGAAGCTGACTACATGTTTTTCAGACAGTGTCTGCTTTTAGAGTTGATAGCACTTGATGTCTGTAGTTGCTGGGGTAGAAGTGGGATTGTTACGCAGGAAGGCCCACATTTGTGCTTGTTCCTATGGGAACCAGAGTCACTGTGGGCTCTCCTGTGGTCTGCGGTTGGGGAGGTGTAAAAGGGTCACACCTGCATGAAGCCGCAGACACAGAGGTAATCAAGGACTGACCAATGAGGTATTCCATCCCATACACACGGATACTCAGTATAAAGCTACGGGATCACAGGGGTCAGCCCCCTTTCTTTCATGACCAGCATCCCTGTGGGACTCTGCTCGCTCTACCACCTCCAACCCTTGTCCATGCATTCCTGAATCTGGTTCCTGTCTGCTGCTGAGCCCAGTCCAGGACATCTGGGTGCCCGCCCTGCCACATGAGTGCCACAAGCTGCCACAGCACATGGTCCCGCAGACATCATTGCTCAATATTGGTTTTCTATATTCATTTCTATTATTAGTAGTATTAGCATTAATAATATTATACTCTTCTTCTTTGTTACTGTTTAATATTAAAGTCGTTTTAACTTTCCATCCCATAAGTCTTTCTCCTGAAAGAGTTAAAGCCCCAAGAACAAGCAATATGATGCAAATATCTTAGTTACTCAACTAAACAAAAGAAAAGCCTTTGTAATCTAGGGGATAGCTAGAATGGCTGTAAGATAAGGAGGCTCCAGGACAATCTCACTTTAGACAACTCAGCCTTGGGAGAACAAATGCACAAAACCATAAAGATAAGAAAGCTGCAAGGAAATAACAACGGCAGCCTTGAAGGACATGGTCTATGTGATCCCAGAACTGAGTCTGCGCAGAAGTAAAGGTCAGTCAGCAGACACAGTGAAGACAACTACCAGCCTTCATCTGAAGACCCCGACCACCACCTAAAGACCACCAGGGAAGATGACTGTGCATGCGGATCAGACATTTGCACATATTAATGAGTTCCAGGAATTCTCATGTTTATGTAAATGAGTTTTCAGAAATCCTATGAATATGTATAACTTTATGGTATACAATCTCTGAAAGTTTACCAAATCATTGGAGCACTTGTGGTGGAGCAATCCCCAGTGCTGCAATAAAGGATTCCTGCTTAATAAAACTTTGGTGTTATTGAGTTTCATTACGTCAGACTCCTTACCCAGCCACACCTAGCTTCCCACTTTGGTGAGGAAAGTTAGAAAGCAAGGGGGGTTGGATGTTTCCAATCTTCGTATCACTCCCTTTTCTCCTCTCCTTCCCCTTCTGGGAAAGGAAGGGTTAATAGCAAGCATCTGCCATCCTATTTAAGTGCCAGCTCAGCCTTAAACTGTGACAGGGAGTCTGACATTTCTCAGTACACCTTGACAAACAAGCTGAGACAGTACTCATCTATGTTGGTAATGGCTGTACATGTTTACAACCTTGAAGGGTCACCAACAGCAACTGCAGCTTTGAATTTGATGTTGCATTCAGTTGCAGTTTTGTTACTTTTGATTTTGTGTTTATTGCTTATATTCACTCTGTATATCAAAGTTGGGCAAATAATGAAACAAATTATGTTAATCCAACACGTAAAACATTGTCCTGGTTTGGCTGAAACAGAACTATTTCTGCTTCCAGTAGATTATTTTCTCTTCTTCAGTTAAGTTTTCTTACTAACTGCCCTGTCTGGAGCTGACTACCGGTTTCAAGCAGTGCCTGCTTTCAGACGGCAGTTAATGTCTGTAGTTGTTGCTGGGGCAGGAGCGGGATTGTTATGCAGAAAGGCCCATGTCTGTGCTTGTTCCCTGTGGGCTCTCTTGGGCTCTGCTGGGCTCCTCCTGGGAGGAAGGTAGAGGGTTACGCAGAAAGGCCCACGGGTGGGTGCTTGTTCCCTGTGGGCTCTCTTGGGCTCCGCTGGGCTCCTCCTGGGAGGAAGGTAGAGGAGGGGTCGCACCCCCAGGAAGCTGCAGTGGGCACAGGTGACCCAGGCCTGACCAATGCGGCATTCCATCCCACTCACATGAATACTCAGGGTATAAATCTCAGGGATCATGGGGGCCAGCTCTTCTTTTTCCCTCGTGGCCGACATCCTGGT
>NW_009595236.1:28851-42881 GCF_000690535.1 Cariama cristata | reverse complement strand
CGGCTCCCTCTCGTCAGGCGACCTTCCCCGCACTTGTTGGTGCAGCTGGCGCGTAAAGTGCGCCCGAGGGGAATGACGCCGCTCTCCCGCGCGCGCCAGGTGTGACACAAGCGTGACGTGCCCCCCAGGGGGTTGTGAGGTGGTTTCTGACCGTCTTGGCGGGCCCTGGCAGAGGAGAGCTGAGAAAAATCCGCGTGCTCCAGGAGCTGGTGTTTTCTTATCCTGTGTGTTTTTTCCATTTGCCTTATGAGGTGATTTATTAGTGCTGTGGTTTTGTTTTATTTGACTCTTTTAAAGCTTGTGCTGAATGTAACCTTCAAATGGCGACCAGGAGTTGACAGAATCTTTCTCCTTTCTGGAGCTTAAATGTAGCCTCTCTCCCAGCTGCCCGCAGTTCAGCAGAGTCTGTATTACGTTGCTCGTTGCTTATTACTCAGTTTGCCTGCTATTTTGTAAATGATGCAATAAAAGTTATCCTTTTTCTATATATGATTTTATACAGATGTATAGTATATTTTAAAGTTTCATTTCATATTACCTATATTCATACCTGTTTTGGAAGTCATCAGTGAAAGAATCTGGAGGGGAAAAAAATAACCCTGCTTCAGTGTAGTGTTTGAGAATATAGCAAGTATTCAGGGAATTAAAAGTGTTTTTGTCAGTGTAACAGGATGACAGTGTTAAATGCAAACAGACTGGAATTTCCTGATTCCTAAATCGTTCTTTTTTTTTTCCCTCTTTTTTTTTTTTTCCTTGTTTTATTTTGATAGGTTCTTCCAGATACTCTTTATGGCTCTTCATTTTTTTCTGTATTACCTGAAACTCTTCAGTGTAGCACAATTGGAACTTGTTTTGTGTATCTGTACATCTTCTTTGCACAAAGTACTTGATCCTTTGCTGTCTTGCAGGGTTCAAAAGATCCTGAAACACTTGAAAGCCCTCAGCAAATTAATTAATTGTATAGTATTCTTAAACACCTGTTTGTACATGATTATCAACTTGGATTGGTGTATACCTCTTGGTGCTGTGAAACTTTGGGTATAGTTTTGCCTTTTTTCAGAATGGGGACTTAAGCTCAACTTTAGGATTTCTTAGAACTGTTTTTTTTTAAGACACTTCAGTAGTTGTCTAAGTCACGGCTGATTTTGGTGACAATCAATCAAAATCATTGCTCAGAATTATTTTCCTACCAAATCTTAGTTTGCTACTTCCATCACTTTTAGAGCTATTTGGAAAGCTTAGATACTATTTAGGCAGTGAGCAAAGAACTGGCAGATTCATGTAAGAGTAAATTTTCAAAATTATATGTTAAAAAAAAAGAAAAGGGACCAGCAATGCTTTTAAAAGAACAAACCAAATACCAACAAAACCTCCACCCTTTATGGAATGACCATACACAAATACAGAAAAACTGTCTTTTTTTTTTTTTTTTTTTCCTTTACAGTGACGGTAAGTGAGCTTGTTTGCATGCATTTTGCTGTTTACTTTCATGATTTAAAGCAATGTCTTTTGGTAAACAGCAGTAGTTTAAGGGTTTAGGAGGGACTAGGCTTGTGAGAATGAACGTTGTTAGACCTGTCAACTGTAGTGGGAAATGGAAAACACTTCTTCAGTACAGAGTCCACAAGGCAGCAACTAATAAAAATATATAAAACTATTTTGAAAATGAAACAAAAAAATCTTTCTAGTAATTACCAGCTCAACCATTTTTAACAATCTGCGGGCAACTGTCAAGCAATAAAAAGCAGTGTGAGGTAACGCTTACCAGACCCAGGTGTCTGAGCAGCATTTGCAGTTCTGCTTTCCCCCCACCCCCAGAGCCACCTTTTTTGTCCTAGTAAGCTAATATGAATGTTAATACTGGCACAAAAATGCATGCCTAAGGCAAATAATTTGAGATTGCTAATGATGTCCTCACAGCCTCAAGCCAAAAATGAGCTTGATTTCAAGGAAAATCTTGAGCTCAATGAAATAACAGTGCATTAAGCATGATTCAGGAAAATTTCTGCAAAAACTTCTAGGGTAGCCAGGTCTAAGCCAATGCTGTAACATAGTCATAAGATGAGCTTTAAGTTTTAGGACAGTTTGGTTGTAAACCCTTTTTGACTGTCCTTCCGTAGCTTGCTCAGCTTTGTAAAATGTTTTCTAACTGGAACATGCCAGAGCCACTGTTATCACTTGTCTGATACAGTATCTCCTAATAGAGTGTGTGTCTCCCCCTTTTTTTTGTGTTCCCTTAGTGGTTTTATATCATATGTAAAGTTGAAGGAAAGTGGCCTCCAGGCATTATTGCAACACAAATAATGCGGCAGGAGGAAACAGTTACAGGAAAAAAAATGTATCAGGTGGGAAGAGCTTAACTTTTTTCCTAAATGTGTTTCTAAAGAGATCTATCCTGGGTCTTTTTGGTTATAGTTGCACAAAGACAAAAAGCAAAGTCTTGAATGGTTAATGTTTTCCTTCTGGACAGCTGTATTGTTCATATAATAAATTATATTTTTACTCAAATACTTCTGTATTTCTCTTAGAAGCACATCAGTGTGTGTCAGTTCATTGTTATCAGTAGTAGCAAATGTTTCTGCGTGGATATCTCTCTGTGTGCTGTATTAAACTAGTGTATTTGGCAGAAGGATGTAATGACTTGTGCATGAAAAAGTATAATAGTGTGTTTTTAAGACACTTCCTGACTTTGGTATTTAAGGGAGATTTTATGCTTGCCTGGGAAATCATGTGTCCTTTGTGTAAGGGGAATGAACTTGTACAGATGTGGTCTTGGTTACAAAGAGACTGTTGGCAGCTTTGGCAGGAATTGTGTGTGCACGCTTGTCACCCAGCTGCTTGATAGCGCTTCCCGGCTCTCTCTGCTTGCTTCAGGGGGCATGAGGGTACAGAGATGTGTATCTTCTTAAAAGGGAAGGAGGTAGTCTTTATGTTACAGTTTTGACTGCTATCTTAGAGAAATGGTATATTTCATAGTTCCCGTAATACAAGAAATAAGCAATAGTAAAATTTAAATCTAGGAAGAGTGGTGTAAAGTAAGTATTATTATTTTTTTTTTGCTCTCCAGTACATACAAATATGTACTTATCCAGGTAAAATAAGCCACTACGTCTTTGTCTCTAAAGCAGCACAAGATGCTATTGTAGTTTTTAAGGTTGGATTTTCGCTGTAAAAGATATCATAGCAAGTTTATCTCAGAGTAGAACCTAAATGTTTTATATTAATCTCAAATTGCTTACTTTTTTTGCTATATCAAAGCATATTGAGCATTTTTAGTGTTGAAAAGTCTGATTTAATTTTTTTTTTTCTGTTTAGAACCATGACATCAGATACTTTGTTGGTAATGGAAACATAACTGTGGGTCCCTGTTTTGTGTGTGTATATATGTACATTTAAGAATGGAAGCGGAATGTAAAGTTGCAGCTTTCCAAAGTAGGAATTGGTTTGTGATTGGTTAGCAATAGAGCTAATTTATGAAAATGCTCGGGAATGGGAACTGCTGCAAAAGGCATCTAAGTGGGGTGCAGCTAGGCATTTTAGCTAAGCAGCCTTGATGGCTGAATGAAGATGAGGAGGACAACCCTGCCTTCAGCTGTGTGTTCTCACCATTTCTCGTCTGCTCCAACAATCAAGTAGAGGAAGATCAAGTGCTCTGGTTTTTGAAAGCTCATCTTTCTGTTGGTTTAGTTCCGTGACTTGGCTCGCTGCAGGATCAAGTGAAGTCGTGTCAAGCTAAAGGGGGTGTAAGAGAAATGGAGGGGGATGGAAGAGAGGCTGCAGCTTGCCAAAATACTTTGCTATTGCGTTAGTCTGGCTGCAGTGTAAGGTATCACCTCTATTGGGAAAGAGCTATTGTGTTTTAAGTTTGTGGCCAGGTCAATTTGCTTAATTTGATATGCCCTGACCTACCTGTTTGTTTGCAAAGCTCAGATTTCAGAGGTGTGTGTACTTCAATGTGTCCTGTATGAGAACAGAAAGGAAAATGAGCAAAATTGGGGGGGGGGGGGGGGGGGGTAGGGGTTTCCTGCTTGTATTGCTTTTAGGTCTCAGTTTTGGGAAAGCATTCCTGAATTTTTAAAGATTAAGAGACAAGGGAGAGGTAACCTAAATAAACAGAATCTTAAAAAGTGTGTCTGTAAAACATGAAATCCTTTCTTGCAGAGAAAAAACCAAAGTTGGTTTAAATCAAGTGTGCTCTTAAGTTCTGGGTCTGATTGCTGGCTCAGTGTAATAACTTACTTTGGATTAAGGTCTGGTCAGTTGCGCACTAAGGCATAGATCAATTTGAATGAAATTGATTGTGATTAAACATTTCAAAAGGAGAAATTTAAGCATCAAGTGTGTTGTCTGTTTGTTTTTTTTCTTTTTCAGGTTGTCTTGGAGTGGAGTAGAGACCAGTATCATGTTATGTTTGATTCATACAGAGACAACGTTGCTGGCAAATCATTTCAGAATCGGTGAGCTTTACTTGCAGTTGACAATGTTGCACGTTTTACCATTCAAATTTTCAAATGAATTTCAAGTTAATTTTCAGATATTTAAATATTTTAGATGAAGTAACATACTTTTGAGTAGGACCTTATTGCATGGGCTCTAAATCTGCAGCAAATTTTAAACCTAGAGGTTTTAAAATTGTGAGTTAGTGCTTAATACCCCAGCTTGGAAGATGTTTGGCATTTGGAAGCTCTGGTTATATAACAGAGTTTACATTTTAAATGCATTTAATTCATCAAGTCTCTAATGAAACATCAAAATGGTGATAATATTAACAATAAAGGGAGGACATGACCTATTTTCCACATAAAGATAGGAAAATATAAGTAATGTTCCTATGTGATTAAAATTCGAACTTTCAGTGTTTTGAAAAGTTATTTTTCATTTACCTTACATTTTCTGTGACATCTCATGAGGAACATTATTTACTAGAGAAGTTGCAAAGCTAGTGAGAAGCAGCTTTTTAAAGCTGAGTGCATGGGAGAAGTCGCTCACAGCAAATTGTAACCAAGTCATATGGGCCATATGTTTCAGTTGTGTGAACCGCTATGTGACTTGTGGTTTCATCATTTGTGTCTGAATAATCATGGGGTCAGTTGCTTAGGAAGTCAGTGGACTGTGAATTAGTAGGTGGAAGGAGCACTAAGGAGGTATCATCTGACTCTTAAGCATTGATATACTTGACTGGAAAAAACAAACCCTGAAAGCAGTTGCTTAATTTGTCTTGAGGTTTGTTGAATCATGGGACAGTAGAAATGATCAGATCAGGTTGTCACACTTCAGCTTGTGCGAGATAACTGTAAAAGTACATTGCATGGTGTCAGTGAATTCTATGCACTTTTACAGTCTCATCTCTTAGCCCTGTCCCCCATTTTCCAAAGGCTGACAGATGAAAGCAGAGTGATACAGCTCATATGGATGATTAGCTTAATGTTTACACGTTTCTGCAGTACTGAAGTGAAAGCATGATAGTTTGTTCCTGTCGATACTAAAAGGCCTGACTTTGTGGTAATTAAGTACAGTGCTTTTTTATAAAATGGTCAAGGTTGTCCAAATTGAAATTGCAAATCTTACTGTTGTGATGTAGGTATAGTCAGTTCCCATTTCTGCGGTGTGTTTTCTTTCTTCATTTGGTAAAGTGCTCCTTAGCTAATGTTGATTTCTGTGAATTATGAGCAAAACATCCAGTGCCTGGGGAGGAACCATTGGCTGCCTGAACAAAAGCTTAAGGTTTTCATGATAGGTGCTTAAGTTATTCCAGTTCACCCATATGCCTTTAATACTCTTATGTCAGGCATGACAGGGAGGTTTGTTGTGATATTTGTGTGCAGATACCCAACTTCCTGTAAAAATTCATACCAACCGTAAGTCTTCGTGGAGACGTACTTTAGAAGTCCCTTGTCAGGGGTTCAATTTGTTTTTATTATCAGACTTCATAAATGCAGTAATGGACCCCGTATTGCAGTATGCACTGTATAGGTGGTGGTTTGATGGAGTTTTTAAGGCTGGTATCAATGCAACATGCAGGATGTCACATGGGTTTTACATAAACTGAGGACTGTGGACTTCGAGTGTTGATCCCAGCTTATCCATTGATTTTAATCAGTTCTTATTTTAGTGTTAGAGAAAAATATTCAGAATTGGAGAACAGGAAGCTTGTTGATGTGGAAATTAAGCAGATCCACTGCTTAGTGGAAAGTAAAAACTGCATGGCCTTTAGGAAATAATAATGGACCTTGAACTGAATCAAAGTAGTGTTATCTTCTAGGAGCTTTGCAGGAGAACATCTCTGTTCTTGTCAAACAGTTATGTTATAAACTTTTATAAAGAAAACCTCAGTGTAAGATGTAGACAAATTTATGCACGTGGGTAAGTTCCTTATGATTATAAACTCAAAAAGCTCTTTCTGCTGAGTAACATAAAAACAGTGATGTTGCTAGCATCATTAGTTACACCCATTGAATGCTGTTCTCTGCCAGACCAAGGAAGACTTTTTGTTTTGACTTGAAGTTTAGCAATTGCTTTGGTTCGCTTTTCCATCCTGTCGCATGTCCTTTGGCATCCCAGCTATTGCACTTCCCAGGTAGTCACGTCAGCTGCTAAACTTCCTACTTACATTGCCCAGGCTCTTACAAAGCTTGAGACAGTGGTGTAGAAATTCCAGGGTTTTTTACCAAGCCACCTCATCCAAACCTATTTTTGAAGACTTGCTTAGTTTTGATATGAAAATAAAAGGGAGAAAAGGAAACTAAATAATGGAGTTGCGTGCATGACTATCTTGGATGAGAACTATATTTTATTACTATCCACCAGCAAATTCTGCATTTTGGCAAATGCTGAAGTGTAATTTTGATATTCCAGGACATGGCCAAATCATATTTAAAACTCAAAAATATGTATGGAAACAAAATGTGAAGGAACAATCCTCAGATTTAAGATGTACAGACTGATTTCAGTATGGTACAGCAAGTGAGAGCCATCAGTGGTTGAGGAGCTGTTTATTGTTGAGCAGAGCGAGGCTAGAGAGAGGAGAAGACACACAAATTAGGGAGCCAAGACATGCTGGAGTGGAAATAGCAATGGAACAGCTGAGTTGCTGTTGGTGGGTAATTACAGAGATGTAACAGGCAGGAGGGCTGGGAGGTTTACAGTGGGGAGCTTAAGGGCATAATAGACTTACACTTATTCATAAAGAGGCTCAGCAAGGTTGGAGATCACCGTATGGTAGCTTGGGAGAGATCCAAAGGCTGCTGTATCCCTTCAGCAACAGTGGATGCTGAGACAATGAGGCATTGTCTTCCAGCTGCACTCTCGGCTGTGAGCATGGCTCTTATATGTAAACAAACGTCACAGGTATGGAAAATGCTTCCTGGCAGGTGCATAGAAGAGGCAGCATGTGACAGGTCTCCTGTCCTGTCTGGGAGAGCTGGTGGCTCTGGCTTTGTCTTCAAGCAGGATCCTATCAATGTTTTTAGGTTTGCAAATGAAAAATGGTCATGTTTTTGAAAGAGGAAAATGTAAAGGAGTATCCTCTATAAGCCTCAACTTATTAATTGTCTGAGTGTCTCCGAGGAAGTTTCGAAAGGCCATGTTTGCTGATATTAAAATCAGTAGCAAATGGGAAAATTGATGATTTTCTGTAGAAAGGTGTTAACACAATTCCCATTTAGGCAGCTCATCCTGGGCTTAATCTGTTTGCCAGACTGATATCTATGATGAGGACCAAATGTATAAATCCGCATGAAGAAGAAACACAGCTACAGAATTTGAGGGAGAAATTTTTTTATCTTTTCTGACCTTGAACAATTTGCAAAAGAGTCTGCATATTAAAAATAGCGTTTGAGAAGGATAATGCAGAAGTGGCTCTCCTGTTTTAATTTTAAAGCAAAATGTGACTACATGCTTTTCAAAATAAAAACTGTTAGTACTTTTTAAGAAGCTGTGAAACCAACCAGAAAACTTTGGCAAAGACTGAAAAGGTGAAATCTTAAGTGATAATAATTGAGAGCAACAAATTAATTTGTTGATGATACTGTTTTTTATTATTATATTTGATAACCACTACTTTCTCAAAGAATGTACGCTGTAAAAATGCATTAAGAAAATCTATCCGAGTATTTGGACAAATTTCGAGCAATTAGGCTAGTGGGTCTGCAAAAAGGTCACTTGCTTTAATAGCCTTTTTTTATTAGTCTCTATTGCCACTGGTCATAAAGAATGAGCTTGCCATGCCAGGGTTAATTCAGAGTTGACGTACCTACATCTGACCAAAAATGCCTTTCCTCTGTGGAGTTTATTAGTGTTTGGCTGTATGTAGTATCATTTCAATGCTAGAAATTAAGTATAGCAAATTACATACTTGTATGTGCTATTCCATAGAAACACACTTTTAGCAAATGATGAATCGGGGAGAGGCTTCACAGAAGTCAAAATTGCCTCATACCATATAATGAATTGAAATTGAGGAATTTTTTTGGACATCTTCTGTTCTTCAATGAAGCCTGAGTAAATAAACTCTGCACTTTGCCCAGAAGACTGAGGGTTGGGCATTTTTTTAAATCAGCTGACTTGAGTCTGGTGCTTCCACCTAAATCACTCTTGTCCTAGCTGTAGCATTCAAGGGACTGTCAATCCAATAATTAACTAATCACAACAAATGTAGAAAAGCTGGAAGAGCTCCTGCCATTGAATTTCTATTCCTGTGGAGAACTTTTTAGTTCAAAATGGGCCTTGAGCTGCACCTGTTAATGAAGCAGAAGCTAGTGTCACCTCTTGAGAAAGATGTGAAAGAAGTGATTAGAAGAGTAGTTGTATTCAATAAATTGACTTTTTTTGCCAGTTGAGAGGGTAGTCTCCTGCAGAGTGTTGCATGTCAGAGGTGAGAGAAACTTTCTGGGTGGTGCTGCTGGGGAAGCTGGCACTGCTGCTTAGATGTTCAAACTGTCTCAGAATGACTCACCATTATCCTCTAAGTGTCGTAACTCAGTTAGGAACCGTGATGAATTGAGTAGAAAATGTTCCTGTCTATTGTGCTGTGACGAGCTACTGGCTGCCCTTTTACCAAATTTTGTGTTTCAGTTATTGAATCTCAGCCAGTAGAAAATGAAGCTGGGTGGAAGTTGTCTGTGTGGCACGCTCTGCAAGGGAAGTGGAGGAGATACTCGCCTATAAGCTCTCTTTTTGAATGCTTTTTGAAGGATGCAGTGGGTGGGGAGGGAGCGCCTTTCCTTGGAAACCTCATTGTGTGACCCTGTGGATCTTAGCATTAGAGAAGTGCTCAATGTTTGCTAGGCCATCTACAGTTTAGGAAGGTATTGAACAGCTCGACACTGGAGCTTTTGAAAATAATAGTTGGGGCATCCTCCTGCTGTCTGGGACTGAAAGGTTCATGTATGGCAGCAGACTGGAGTACCTGCTGAAACAAGGCTGTGGGTCTCAGAGGGGAGATCATTATAAACAAATAGAAAAAAAAAGTACCAAAACTCTTTCTTTTCTTCTTCCTTAGGTATGCTAGGAAATCTGTAACTGTCCAGAAACAGCTCCAGGATATTAAATTGTGTCAAGAATGAAATTGATTCCTGTGTGTAGTGTCTGAATTCGTGTACCCTACTTAGGTTGTTGGTTTATGAAATGACCTGTTATTAATATCTAAGAGGCATTCCTAGGATAGAGACCTGGTCCTGCTGAGATCATATTGTCTCTGTGCAATTATATAACAGCAAGTATGATTTAAGTCTTTGTACTTCATGCTGTCCTGTCTAATGTAGTTAGTGAATTAAGAATGTGACTGGATGCTGGTACTGATTTGTGAAATAGTTTGAGTTCAAAGGAGTTGGGTTATATGTTAATGTCAGTGAAATTTAGAGCATAAAGTTCAGATTTCCTATAGTTACTGAACTGTTATAGTCACTTTATGTCCTTTTTGATTTTATGTCTGTGCTGTTTTGTCAAAGGCTTGTGTATAATTAAGAGATGAGATATATATATTTAAGTAAAGAGAAGCTTTTTGCTTTGTCTTGTTTGCAGCCCAGACACCAAACATTTCTGTTATTAGACAGAAATTGCTATTGTAGGATGCCACAAACACTTGTAATGTAATATTAAACAGCTCATGTAGCTTTCATTTGAATTATGTAGGCTTTGTTTACCCATGCCGATTGATGTGGTATACACCTGGGTGAACGGCACAGATGTTGAGCTGATCAAAGAATTGCAACAGGTCAGAGAACAGATGGAGGAAGAACAGAAAATAATGAGGTAATAATCTTATGTATTTTTTCCCTTTAACGAACAGCAGTAATCTAATGCAGTAATAGCCCTCCTTGTTTTTCTCCCATGTTACTCAACATGAAAATTCAAAGCACGTTTTCTCACTTCTTCATTTGATTAGTCTGAAAATCTTGTTTCAGTTCTACATTTAGCTGTGAAGTACTGTCTAATCAGAAAACTGTTTAAGATACAAAGCATAATAATTTAAAGTAATTAAGGCTGTTCTATCTTGAATTTGTAAAATGCCATGCAGAAAACTCTGCTTTGTGTATGTCATTTTGTATCGATTTCTATAACTCAGTTTGTAAATAATAATAATAATAAAACTATATTTCAAATGTATAACCTCTCTTCATCCCCTCCTTCCTCCCCTCGCCTCCCCCAGTATTTCTTTTTATAATGGTCTTAATAAAATCTTAAGCATATGTTTCTTAAAGGCTCCTTTTAAAGTTAGATTTGTAGTCTTCCAAACACTGAAACTGAGAAAGAAGAAAATAATTTATGTTATATGTTCTGGCTAAGGAGGGAAAGACATGTATTGCTGCGTTTGGTGTTACAGACTGTGCTATACAGTTCTGCAAAATTACTGATCTAAGGCTTCAAACACAGGCTGCTGCGATACCTTGGATTGTGCCTTGTAACCATTGATTTAGTTCTTAATGAACAACTGTCGTTACGTGATCTGTTTTGGACAGAAAATATGCTAAATGAAAGAACAAGGCTGTATTTTAAGGCTTGTGATAGTTTAATTGAGAGTAGTCTGAAATCCACAAGTGAGCGGATTGATCTGATTTTTGGCATGCTATGACTTGCAATTTAGGTACTACTGACAATGTGCTCACAAGTGAAATTCTGGACCTTTGTTTTGCCACCTAAACGATGAAAGTATTAGTAGAACTTTAAATCCATTCGATTTAAACATCTTAAACATAGGCAGGCTCTCTGCTCTGAAAAGCTTACAAATTTATACTAATCTTTTTCTAGAGGTTCATAGAGCAAACATTAGTGGTTTTAGCTTTGTCATCACTCGTGTGGTGATTCCCATTTTACAAAGGGAAAACCACCTACTGATTTTTTCCATAACACTAATTTGGAAAGTTGATATCAAGCTTATGAGTAAGACTCGTGTCCATGGCATGTTCGTTATCTACAGGGGCACCTGGTTCTCTCCCTTGTAGATAACTTTTTTCATGTACTTTGTAATTAGTTAGCACTGTCACAAAAAGAGCTGTTTCATGGGATCAAGATAACTGCAGAAGACAAAGGCAAGGATACTATAAATCTCTGCTAATGTGTGTGTATTTCATATTACATAGCAAAACTTAGTAAGTTGGAACTTTCTTGTTGATACGCCTGAATTGAGCTAGTCATGGTCCAGGTGCTTTATTCTTCAATGGGAGAGAGTAGCTTGGTGGATGGTGGTTCTTTTTCTGTTGGTGTGTGCAGAAGGGTGCCCTTCTGATGTTATTATTTAGCATCAGCACTGCACTGCCTTTTCATTAATCCTCATTAGCTTCTACATGCACATGGCAAATGCCCGATAGACCTTATCAGAACATGTATGTTAGGCAAAACAATCAAGTCAGCCTAGTTTCAGGTCCCTTCATCCTGGTTTCTTACCAGTGTTTTTCATATCAACATCAGTTTTTGTAAGTAATCTAATGATAACCCCTGAAAATCCTGTTAGCAAAAAGAGTCCAGCTGCCACAGCTGTCAGCACAACCAAGAATTTTTGACCTCCACTGCATGAGGGTGAGCAGTGAGGGGCATGTGTGTCAGCCTGTGCTTGCCTTGGCAAGGCCAGTGGCCTTGGCAGTTTTATAACTAGGTTATCAGTGCTTCCACAGTGTGTCCCTGACTCAATTAACAATCTGAAATTAGACTTAAATTCCTTACTGTCAACTCAGTGTTATTTAATGTAGTTGTTTTAACTTTGTAATAGGGAAATCCTTGGAAAGAACGCAACAGAACCCACAAAGAAGAGGTGAGTTTTTTTGTGGGTTTGGGCATAAATTGGAATAAATGATATCCTACTCATGGTTAGCTGAAAGCAGGTGTTGGTTGGGGAGGTGGTTTGGTTTTCTATAGCCTGTGCACGCTTTCCTTCGATATCACAAGAAAAGTTGACAGCATGATAATATATATGTTGAATAAAAGTAATGTTATTGTGACATATATGAATGAGCTTCTTAAAATGTGGCGATTTCTGAAGTTCAGAAAGTGTGTCTTTGTCACTGGTTAAGACATAGTTCCTATTCCAAGTGTGGATTTTTAATGCATATGTACCTGGAGTTTTATAATTCAAAAGCATGAAAATTTTTTCAACATTGCTTTCACCTGCCATTTGTATACATGGCATTGCAAGTAATTGTGGCGGGTCCAAGCCTCTTGTGGCTCTGCTGCCAGGAAGCAGCAGGGCCTGATCTGTCCTGTTCTTCATTTGGGTTGGTCATTCTGCTATTTAGAGATCTTTATACAGTCTCCTCTGTGGACAAACTTTGGAATCTTGGAAACCTTTGGAAAAACAGTTATGGGAATGAACTAAACTGTAAGTCAGATACTCACCTTCTGCAGCAAAATAAGCATGCTGTTAGTAATTTCCCCCTGCCCCAGCAGATGTTGGAAGTAATTGATCAGATTTTACAAAAACATCTCTCATTGCATCTAACATTGATTTTTGTCTTAAATTTTCTACTAGTGTTAAATATTCCTTTGGTATTTTGCTGTAGTGAGAAGCAACTGGAGTGTTTGCTGACACACTGCATCAAAGTGCCAATGCTTGTCCTGGATCCTGCACTGCCTACCAACGTCACACTGAAAGACCTGCTGTCCATTCATCCTGCTTTACAAGCTGCTAGCAACATGTTTTTTGTAGCAAAACCAAAAAATCCTTCTACCAATGTGACAGTAATTGTTTTTGATAGCCCTAAGGATGGTAAGAACCTATTGGTCAGATTCCAGCCAATTTTCTACAGAAAGCTTTTCAGTAAGCTGCTGTGAATTAGTGTTGTGGTTTTTTTTTTTTCCTCTAATACTGATGCTGCCACTAATTTTCTGTTTGACTTTAGAAAGTCATTCAGTGTCTCTTGTGCTCAGTTTCTTCCTCTAAATGGTGACATTAATGATACTCTTTGCTTACTTCCCAGACAACTGATTACAGATGATTAGAGTTCCATGCTATACAAAACTATTGCAAAACAGGTTTGATATCTGTGTTGCACTGATAGTCTCAGAAGCCTGAGGTTTAGACTGAGGAAGATTAGTTTTAGAAATCCTCTTTTAATTGCTTTGAAGTCTAGTTTGAATATTGTGCAATAAGTTCTGCCCTTGCTCAAAGGATTGTGTACCTTAAAACAAAATTATCCATGTGTTCAGTGTATATAAGTAGGATCTTAGGGCAGGTATGGACTTCTTATTTTGTTTAATATGTAGTGTCCAACCAGTACCACCCACTGACCCGACAACTGGTGTTTACCACCAGGAATTATTTACCACTTATAAAGACAACTCTTCACACCATAGATATCCAAAACTTTTTAATTTGCAGAAGTATATCTTAGTTACTAGAGTATACAAAAGAAGTGACTTCCATTTTTTGATTTGTAATGCATTTTATGTATTCTAGTTGAAGCTGCCCATTCTGGAATGTTAAAAGACAACAGCAAGCAGATAGTGTGGAGGGGTTACTTGGTATGTACTTTTAGAGTCTATTGATTAGCTTTTGTATATGTTAAACTTTTTGTACATTTTTAGAGGGTGTTTCTGTG
>NW_009595236.1:644-28820 GCF_000690535.1 Cariama cristata | reverse complement strand
CTTTCCCTAACTCACATGTAGTAAGAAGTGAAAGCTTTTAAAATAATCCTTATTTCAATTTTGAAGTTTGTATTAAGTGACAAAATATACACTATTAAATGTTGCCTGATGAAGGATTGACAGATAAATGTGAATTATTGTAAATTTAAAAAAGTCTTTATACCCTGTTTTCTTGTTTTTAGACTACAGACAAAGAAGTTCCAGGTCTAGTATTAATGCAAGACTTGGCCTTCCTTAGTGGATTTCCAGCTACATTCAAAGAAACAAATCAGCTACGAACAAAACTACCAGAGAGCCTGGCATCTAAAGTAAAACTGGTAAGGGTCTGGAGAAAAGAGTAGATTAGTTGTATTGGTCTTCTGGAATGGTTCACATTACCAGTTTCTCTCAACCATTTGCTGTAGGCTGTTGTCTTGCTGAAGTATGCTATATCACTGGCTTGTTTTATGTGACATTTTGTTTGTGTCACATATTTATTGTTTATTCTTAGCTTTTTTCTTCCCTCTTTGCTTTTAGAAGAATTACCTGAATAATAACAACACTGGATTTTTTTTTTTTTACAGCTGCATGCTGTATTTCTCTCTGCCAAGTACTCTGTATGGTCGTGAGCAAGTTGCACTTCAATTTACCCACCTGCAAGGCAACAATAGATCAAAACTTGTGTGACTGTGCCATCCATTAACATTTTGCACTTTCTTTTCTCCCCTGCCATTTGGACACCTTTTCCACTTATAACCAGGTTTAACAGATAGGTAAAAGTTTCAAAAGTTTGTGAAAATCATTGGTTTATATATTGGACAGAGATGTGATTGGTGGTGTGAAAGAGGCTGAGGCCAGGGCGTTTGTGGAAGAGGAGGAATTACCAGGGTTAAAGAAATGTCAATCCATATGTAATCTGTCTTCATTAGTCTGATGTGCTAATTCACTTTATGGCCTGTTCTTGGTGCTCAAATAAGCATGACTCCCTTTCCTTGTCTGTTTGGGTTTGGTTTTTTTTCTGCCAGGCTAGGTTAATGAATCATGTATTCTGGCTGGGTTAATGAATCATGTATTCTGCTATGGCAGAAATGATATTGTGTAACTCCTTTCATAGGCTGATCACACTCCAACTTAGTGCAAGCTGAATTTTTTCTTTCTTGTCTCAGTTCATGTTAGCAGACTGTCTTAGAGTCTTGCTAATGGTAGAAACCTTCCGAAGTAAATGTATTTGTACCTCTCTTCCTACATGCTTTTTAACAGCTTAATAGAGACAGCTCTTAAACAGTTGTTTAAGCTTAAATAGCTCTTTTTTTGCCTTTGTTTACATCTTTAGTGTATTCATGGAGTGGCTATAGCTTTTCCTAGCCTTTGTTTTACTAAGTTAATCAGGCAGTGCTCATCCCACAGCATTGGCTCTCCATTCTTCTCATTCTTCCGACAGCCCTTCCCTGCCATTTCCATTGTGGATTTGTCTGCCTTCAATACGATTGACTGGAATTTTGTACAGCATTTTAAATGAGGCATCACCAGAACTTTTTACACAGTGAAAAACATGTAGTTATGTAGCTAGCCTAAGGCCAACAGAGCATCAGAGACTTGCTGTGTGCTAGATTATGCTCGTTGCAAACAGTGCTGCCACCATTTCTGTGTAACCTCCTTTGCATCCTTCCACTGCTGTGTACTGGTGCTGTTCATAAAAATTGTCTCTTGCTGTCATGGATCTGTCACTAGTTTGGGTGAGCGATGGCAGATGTGCTCTGGTGTGATCAAGGCATGCATCCTTCTCTTAGTGGCACATTGGTTAAATAGCAGTGGATATTCATATGGTCAATCTGCCGGTCTCTGCTTGTTTTATATGCTATGGGTATTTTTTTAATCGCTTTAAAGAATGGTGTTTACTGTAGAGAAAGGAGATTGTTATCCAACAAGAGATGATACTTCGGTTTTGCTGTGTGAGATACTAGACTCTTTATTTCAGGTTTGCATGAGGAACATTGTTAGTTAAATCCTTCCTGACTTCGAGCCATCTGAAGAATTTTCTTTGAGTGCAGGTTCATCCATTTGGGTTTGGAGCCTTTTCTAGTTCTTCTCCACAGCTTAAGCTACAGGTTCCTGGTAGTTTTGACTTAACCGAGCTGAAGAGCTCAGAATACCTTTGACTTCAATTACCAGCTCCTTTCATTTGTTAAACTTGTCCTTTAGCATTCAAGAAATTTAGTAACAAGATGTTCCTTAATTATTTTTTTTCTGTTTCAGTTTAAAATCAATTAGCTTATGTTTTCCTGACCTAGGGTTATTTTCTAAGAGCAGCTCTTTTGTAACATTCTCATTAATTATCGAATTGGTATCTGAAATAATATTGCCTCTATCAGTTCAGAGATTATTTGGTGGAAAAGAAATCTGTCTGCTTCCACCTCTGCAAATGTATTGGAGCACCATCCTAGACAACGTTTATCCTCTGGTTGAACATCATAGATATAAGCTCTCATAGTAACATAGTTCTGAGGAATGTTCCCCCTCAAACAATATTTGGAATTTCATTCTCTGTCCCTCAGCAGATGTTGCTTTACACTCATTTTCCAAAATTATTTTGACTTAAATCAGTTCTTTTATCCATAGTACCCTACTTTTTGGGTGTGGGTTTTTTTTGGTTTTGTTTTTTTTTTTTTTTGAGTTCTAATGGCTTGTATTGTTAACACTTAGTGTTGCTTTCTTAGAGTAACTTTTAT
Source organism: Cariama cristata (assembly GCF_000690535.1). Lineage (NCBI taxonomy): Eukaryota > Metazoa > Chordata > Aves > Cariamiformes > Cariamidae > Cariama > Cariama cristata. The sequence goes on along the minus strand of NW_009595236.1, from coordinate 26,112 downwards.
GTGTCTTTCTTGGACCCTTCAGTATCTTTCTGTCCTTGATGTTCTGCCACCTTCTCTTCTTCCCTCTGGTGTCTGGTGTCAAGCCTTGTACTAATATTTTTGCTGCTAAAACATACTACTTTTAGTGTAAGAATACTTGTTGTGGGGTTTCTGTTTTCTTGGGTTTTTTTGTGTTTTGTTTTTTTTTTCTCTTGTGCCCCAGCTCTCCCTAGGTACTTTCTAACTTCACTAGTTGTGGTTATTTCTCTAATTGCATTATCTGACTATTGTTAAAATCAGTGTTGATGCTTTTTCTCCTTAATACTCCTGTGCAGATTTTTGCTTCCAGCATTGAGTTCATAATTCTCTCCAGGATTTCTGCTGTAAATCTGTCAAGCACAGACCTTATTCTTAGGCTAGCCCATGTCTCTTGTGCTATAATAGAGAACTTCATTCTTTCATGAACACCGTGGAAGAACGAAATACCCAGATTTTTCCTAATTACTTTTGAGTCATCTGCTGTTTTGGTTTTTTTATTATCTTGTGCTTTTAAGACTTGTGGAGCAATTCTGCCTAGACCTTAATTTTTTGATTGCAGTCTTTTTTTTTTTTTTTCTGTTTCATCAGATGATCCCTTTCATCATCTTTTTCCATTCCAGTAGGATCTCTTAGTAGTATTAGTCCAACAAAAAACACGATGGATGGATTCTTTCTGTGTTTAAGTTCTGCTTCTCATGTCCAAGCAGCTGACTAATCTGTTGTCTGTATCCAGGCTGATCACTAGCTTAACTCTTTAGCAAATCTTTAAAATGCTATAGTTTCTCTGTGTTTTTATATTGCTGTCCAGATGAACATAAAGGCTGCATCTCTGGGGTGTCTTAGATACGTCTCCCATCTCCTTGTCTGTTTTTATGGAAGTGACATCCCATGCCTATTACATTTCTACATGATTTTTCCTTACCTTGCCTTGGTTGTGTTTTTCTCCTTGTCAGTCATCCAGTTGATCACAAATCTTTCTGTTTGTGCTGGTTCTCTTTTCCTTGATGCGTTCTTATCTTTGTGTAACCATTACCATTGTGGTCAACTCATTATCTATTCCTAAGAGCTCCTCTTCTGCAATTTGGTTAGGCATATCTCTGTATAAACACAATTTTTCTCAGGTATCCGCAGCATTCTGCAGTTTCTCTATCCAGTCACCATTTCTGTCTGTTTCTTTTCCTGGTGGTGATGCTTCAGAACGATTAAATTGGGATCATTGTAACCTGTATGGTCATAGCAGTGGATTGTTCCCTAACCAGTTCTATACCCTTGATAGCAGCAATTTCTTTATGTTATACTTTCAAATATTATATTCTATATTATAAGTATGGTTTATATGTATAAATATATATATTATATGTACCTAAGGATTGTTTTATTTGCAAGGATAAAAATTTTTGCATATGAAGAGTGGATGAGGTTGTTTTTATAGAAGCCTTTGCTAAGGTCCTAGCTCAGAATCAGTTCTTCACTCAGTGGATGTTGTAGGTGGGCAGTTATGGTAAACATAACCAAGTGTGGTTTTCTCTTTACCAAAGAGAGACATGCTACGTTAATGCTACAGTTAAGTAAGAAGAAAGGTTGGTTGTTTACAGTCTCCACTGAAATTTGCAGCAATTCCTCTGCTGTTATCACTTCTGGAATCTCAGGTCTGTGAAGTGATGTAAGATGCCTGGTGGAAAGGAAGAAAGTTGCATCTGAGTTCAGGCTAAATTTGTGTTTCATAGCCACCTCCCGATGCTTAATGGGTTTCTGTATGTTCTAAGTGGCTGTTTCTTAGTGCAATGCTGAAAGTAAAGAAATAATAAAAAAACTTACAGTGCTGCTATTAAAAAGGAAGAAACATGAGAAAGGGAGGAGTGTAGCTGTTGGTGTATTTGAATGTTGATAATGCTGCTTTAATTGGATTGTTTTAGTTTGATTGAAATCACTTCTGACTCCAAAGAGAATAAAAAATTGCTTGGGCATCTGGGCCAGGTGTTTCTTCTTCTAAAAATCTCTGAGAAAAGCAATTGAACTCAACTAGAGGGGGTTAAATTGTGAAGGTTTAATATATAATGAATCGATTTCCAAGGTGAATTATGTATGTTATGGTGTATTGAATTTCTGGACTTATGGCCTGCACTGTAATGTAATGATATGGAAGTTTATTTGCAGATGAAGGGTAAGCAACAGAGTGTCTGCTGATCACATTTGTTGTGCTACCTTGTGTGTGTTATGACACATGTGCTTGAAAACTATATTTGGCTGCTTTTTATTTTCCACACTTTCTTAATGGTGCATTAGTAAGCCACTAGATGGAGGTGTTACCCTGATTGTACCGCTGTCTGCTGCTGAGCCATGTTTCTTTAAAGGCTGTGAAGATGTTACATTGTATCTATAAGGGAAGAACAACTGAAAAATTTTTTTCACTTTTCCTTTCCCCCCCTTAACCTACATTTCTGAAGAAAACTATTATTGTTCAGCCTAAAAGAGATGTTTGTGATGTAAAAATTAGGTAGTGATACAAAAACTGACAAAAGAAGGATTGAAAAGGCAAGGGGATTTGATTTGTTTGATGTTGGTTTTTTTGAGGCTATCATGCTAACAGTTTTTCACTGAAATAGTATACAATAGTGAAAATTTCTGGACAAAGGTGACTTTCCTTCAAGATTTAATATCCTGATTGCTTGAGGGAAACCGACAACTTGCAGATCTGATCTCCTTCCTTTGCAAAATATTGTTTCGTCTTTAATTTGCATGCACACACATATGCATATATGTGGACAAGTTATGTTGGAAACTAAGGACTGCAATGTGTCTTAATGACCTTGTCTTACTAATGGAAGAAAACCCACATAGGAACCTGCAGGCACAGTGATGCTGGGTGTTTGCTGTCCTCGCTGCCTTGAGGGTGGGAGGATCTGGGATTCTTACTGCTGCTCTTGTCAGTGTTGATGGAGCAGACAAGTAGCTTCAGGAGTTCATGTTGTATGTTCACACAGATCTAATAAGTAAGCTTTGTAGAAAAAAAAGTAAGGCATTGCATTGGTTTTGACTCTGAGATGACCCTCCTACTGTGTTAGCTTATAAAGAGAACTTGATAAATTTGTAAAGACAACAGTATTTCATACTTGTAAAGCTTTTTGTAACTCTTTAACACAACACATGCCCCCTCCTTCCCTTGCTATGTGAGCGTATGAATTTTCCCAATGTCCAGACTGGAGTGTGAAAAAAGGAGTATCTCATTTCCTTAACAGTCAGCTTTGGACATTAAGAAGATAAAGGATAATTATTTAAAGACTGGTTAAGAGTCCAAGTCTCACCTCAGAAAAAAAATCTGCTCTTGAGGCCTCTTACCTTGAGAACATGGAAATGAAAGTGTTTACTTCTGCATGGGGTGGCTTAGCCCCTCTGGCTTGCCTCCTAGCCTAGTAAGTCTAAGCATTGCCAAACATGCTGGCTCCAAAGGAGAACCTGCATTTAAAGTTACCTGGTGGGGAGCATGCAGTTTTCCTGTCTCGTTTTCAAGTGCATGATATAAATATGCACAGGTGGGTGGTCTGGGTGTGTGCCTGCATGGTGTCTTTTCAGCCTGCTTGTGTTAGAGGCTCACCTGATCATGCTGACTCTGTGCATCTACCTGCTTGTCTTTCTGTTCCATTTTCACAATACCTTTGGATCTGCTGACCTGTTTTGCCAGGATGAAGATGTACTCTAGAAGATAATATTTCAAAGAAATGGGGATTTGCATGCATCCTCACTGAGAGGAGTTTAATACCTCTGAATATACCTTAGAAAATCAGCCAGGAGAGGATTCCATTTTGAATATAACAGCAACAAAATGCTCAGAACAGAGCTTGCAATTCATTAGAATCTAGTTAGTTATGTCACCAGATAACTTCATTGAAATCTAACTTTATTGATAACTCTGCTGTTGAAAAGAGTTGTTTCTTAAAAAAGGTACTGGTGGAAAAAAATTCGGTGTCATAAAAGTAATCTCTTCAAGGCAGGAGTTATCTTAACTCTGATGCTGAGCAGTGGAGCACATTTTTCCACTACTTCTTGTTTGTGCTTGAACTGGTATATATTTAAAAACCTGGAGCATATATGCTGTGTTAGTCGGGGGGAAAGGGAAAGTGTTTGTAATAAATCTAGGTAGGAATCTGTACCTAGTATCTATTTTCTTAAGTTTGGAAACAAGTTAAAGAGAAACTAAATGTTCTTAAATGCTTTCGAATATTTTTGGTTTGTTATATGTATGATTTAAATGACAGATTCGAAGGGACTGTGTGACACTGTTGTATTCCTAAATAAAGCACATACCCACTGATGGCAGCTATGCAATCTGTAGCATTTTGTTATCGATATTTTTGGAGGTTGCTAGCTGCAGTCCGTAACTATACCTCAGCCATTTAGCTACTGAAGCCATCCTTTCCACCCGTAGGTTCAGATGATTCCCTGGAAGGTCTGAGATTTATCAGATTTTTCTAATGGCAGGCCTCATAAGTCAGATTGAAAGATCTCAAATAGCATATGAGTCAAAGCATCAACAGCTTTAAAATGTCACAAGTGAGACAGCTGGTCTTGCTAAGGGATAGGGTGCTAACTCTGGGACAAGTGTTGTTTTAAAATGAGCAGAAAGGGTCAGATTTAATAAAAAATAAAGAAAAAAACACTTAAGGGTATTTTGAAATAAACATGGTTTTGCTGTTTTCGAACATGACAGTATTCAAATTTTGTTAACTTACGAATTGCATTTACAGATCTTATGTAACTGAAAATCTGGTAGATGAGCTTATTTGTCTTATGTTGCGTGAAGGAACAAAAATTAAGCTTAGCATCTAATAAATATTGTTAATGATTAACATTTTATTCTCAATCTGACTGTTGAGTGCATGCACTTGGAGAATCAAAGCGCTTTTCTGCTTTTAGCTTGTTTCTGTCTGCTTATGCTACTTCATATGGTAAACACAGGGGTTTATTGGGTTATGCTATATTTCTAGTGAAAAGTTTTGGTGCCCTGTAATTTGTAAGCTATACTAGCTGTTAGAGAGGGCATGTAGTGCAAGCCCCTTCTTATCCTGTGCATTATGAAATCTGATACACAGACTTATTAGTGGCAAGAGATAAAAACAGCAAACAGATCAAACAGTCCACAACTAAGAAATGACCTTAACAGCATATTGGCAACCAGCATTAAGGACTTGGAGACCCACATGGATTAGTTCTGGAGCCCTTTGTATCTCAGATTTCTGAGCTGTAGGTTGATCTGTAAACCATTCTGAAAATGTCACGCTTCTGACTGCAGTGATGAATTGGTGGCCTTAATTTTCTGCAAAGAGTATTGCTTGATTAAGACAGGAAAAAAAGTATGATTATTTCAGTCTTATAATAAAGTTGTAATAAAATACGACTTTTGTTATTGGAGGTGAGAGGAAATGGATGGACTTACTATTCACTTACTGCAGAAATGTTTATAACATGGACAGCTTTACTGTTGCTGGATCATTGTGTAAAGAGAAATTTTCTTAAAGTGAAAATTAAACATCTAGAAATGTTCTGTATCTTTAAATGTTTTTCATTTCCCATTTTACTACTCCTTTTTGTGTTCTTAAAAAATTGTAGTTCTTTAAACACAGTGTTTACCAGTCATTCTTATTAGTAACTGTAGTAAGAAAAATATGACAAAAAGATGGAATTGGCAAAGGAAAAGTGCTACTGTGGGTGCATGCCAGAAATAATTTTCTCTGCTTTTATAGCTACAGCTCTATTCAGAAGCCAGCGTGGCTCTCTTGCAACTGAATAACCCTAAGGGTTTCCAAGAACTGAGCAAGCAAGCAAAGAAGAACATGACTATAGATGGAAAAGAACTGATGCTTAATCCTGCTTATTTGCTATGGGACCTCAGCTCTGTCAGTCAGGTAGGTAAATTCTGTTACAGCATGTAAAGGTTGTAGTATTTAAAAATTGCATGTAGATGCTAACTAGTCAATGACAAGGAACATGGGATTTCTTCCAGAGGCTTGGAAGTGTTAAGAATCCAGTATTATGTCATAAGAAAACATCACAAGAACACTGTCAAATTCTGAAATCAAGGGAGAAGAAGGATCCAACAGTGTGACATTTAATTGAAATTGTCATGTTCTCCACTAACTGAAAAATTTTGCCCTCTGCACATCTTCTGATAAAGTTGTGTGCAGTCAAGTCCTGAAAGGCTTAACTGATACTGGCTGGCAGATAAGCAGGCTGCTTTGAGGGGGGAGACAGAGAGCTTTATTAACAAACATGATTATCTCCCTTCGCGATACATTTCTTAGGCATTTTTTGATTTGCAGCATCATATCTGCTTAGCAAATGCTAATTACTTCTCTTGCAAAAATTTTGAAGACCTGAAATACAGATGTCTGTAAAGAAAGGAGATTTACTTTGAATATTTCTGATACAAGCAAGGATGTTTGGTTTAGCAACAGGAAATAAAATAACTAGGTGTCTGTTTCAAGATAAGATCTTGAGTCTTTTTCTTCTGCTGGAATTGAATTTTACAGTAAATGTCAAGTGCCATGGGTAAAGTAAATGTGCCCTCTCTGGTAACGCTTGTAGTCTGTCTTTGTATCCTGTGAACCTGGCTTTTGGGGAACTTTTCCTTGTTAATACAAACCCTGAACTTAATCTTTATACTTCACCATGTTGAAATTATGCATTATTTTGTAAATGGGTACCTAGCCAATGGATGCTGGTGTTCCTGAAATGTTTTCAGTTGTTACGTTTTTGAGAATGTATAAGCTGCCTTACTGTCCATATTAGAAAAAAAATTACTTATTTACAGTGTGTAGAATCTGCAGTGAAAATGGTAATTGTTAAACATATTTAAATTTTTCTTGAGTTTCCTGTTTTAGTTGGGCATACTTCTTTTAGAATTGTTCCTTTTAGGCAGCCTTAATTGTTGTTTTTAGAAAAGGTCATTAAATTCTCATAAACAGGAAAAGAAACATACATTACAGTGTCATGTAACCCGATTTTGTTACTTACCTGATGAGTTTCTAATTAAAAACGTTTTCTTTGAAACAAAAAAACGTATAGAAACATTTAGCTATTTGATAGTGAATATTAGGCTGTTTTGTTAATTTTCTCCTGCTCAAATTCTTTAAAACAAAAAAGCAGGGGATAATTGAAGAGCTGCTACATCATGACACTTCCAGTGTATCTATGTTAGGTGACACGTATATATGGCTTATGATGTAATGTACATGGAAGGCGTGAGCCGCTTAAAACTGAGTTTCTGAAGGCTGATGTTACTGATTTGAAATGCAACTTGGCTTTTGGTTAATATCAGGAAATAATTGAGACTACTAATCCAGCAAAACAGGAAGGTGTGTTTTTTCTGGGGTTCTTTCTTCAAGAGCTGGGATCACACAAGACGCTGTCATCTTGCACTGTGGTCAGCAGACATCCTAATGATAGCAGGTGGTCAACCATTCATGTCAGAAGATTGTATTGTTCATCTTGATAATTCAGAAAAATATGATCCTCTAGAAGAATAATGTACTTGATCAATGTACTTCTTATTTTTGAGTTGTTTAAGTCCTCAAATGCTTATGTACTTGTATGCTAAAGCACACTGTTGTTACCTAGCTGGATCAGAACTTGAATGTGCTATTTAAAATCTAGGAAAGGATTTTTTCTTTTTATAGTCTAAACAGGATGAAGATATTTCTGCCAGCCGTTTTGAAGATAATGAAGAGCTGAGATACTCATTACGATCAATAGAGAGACATGCCCCTTGGGTACGACATATTTTCATCGTCACCAATGGGCAGATTCCTTCCTGGCTTAACCTGGATAATCCTCGGATAACCATAGTGACACATCAGGTAAAACCCAAATGAACAAAAACCAAACAAAAAACTCCACCAAAACCCCTAAACAAACAAAAATACCAGCTTGAAAGTGCCACTAGTAAAGATTCTGTGTGTGTTTTGAAATGCAGTTATCCCCTTTCAGCTAAAGGCTGCATTTGTTTGGAAGGTAGGAGTGACCACCTCTTCCCTATCTCATCCATGGTTTTATTAAACCCCAGTATATCTTTGTATTTTGGCTAAGCAGATAACTGAATATATATCAAGCCTTCATTTAGTCCATGTTTCTAAATACTGAGGCTTCAGCTAATGTATACCCATGTCTAATTTCCTTATAAAATCTATTTATAAAAAACCTGGGGAGAAGAAAATGTAATCTGAATCCATAACCACTCTCTCAGGACCAGTAATAACCTGATAAGCTTGTGTTGAGACAGGATGCATTGCAATTACTGGAACTAAGAAGATGGCTGCAAAAAAAGTAGCTGTGTATTCTAAAAATCTTATTTAAAAAGAGAAAGAGGATCCTTCAAGCTTCCTGAAAAAGTGAAACAAAAATACTCTAGTAGCTTCTTACTACAAATTTGGGAGTAATTTTGGTGTCTGGACATGCCATAGGAGCCCTGAGCAACCTAAGTGGTAACAAGATACTAATTCAACTTCTGTTACTGTCTGTGAAATTACTTGAAAGAGAGCGAAGAATCCTGACTTTCTGAATGGTAGAAGAGCTTCAACTTGCTTGAAATTTTGTGCAGCCTATACTGCATGAGAAGTGTAAAAATGTGTATAGTGGGCCTGATCCAGTACCCAGTGAAAGAGGAGTTTGTGTCTTTGCATTGAACGAGGTGCAGTTTCTGAGTTGAGCAGACTAGAAAATGATTTTGTGTGGGGAAAATGAGAGAGAAGTTTTTCTTTTTTTGCCAAAATATTTTCACTTTTTTTTCTTTCATGTGTCTCCTTGTTCTTGATAAAACTTTTTTTTAGTATCAAGTATCAACGTATCAAATATAAGTATCAAATATATCTGATTTTCCTGATCTTTTATGCTTTAGGGGTTTTTTTATTTATTTTTGCATTCTGAAACTGTTTTGGGTTGTTGGTTTTAGGAAATATTTCAGAATGTGAGTCACTTGCCTACCTTCAGTTCACCAGCTATTGAAAGTCACATTCATCGTATCAGTGGGCTCTCTCAGAAGTTTATCTATCTCAATGATGATGTTATGTTTGGGAAGGATGTTTGGCCTGATGATTTTTACAGTCACTCTAAAGGTCAAAAGGTAAGCCATTATGGAAGGACTTTTTACCAGAATTAGATGTGAAACTTTTCTGTGCTAATACAATAAAAATTGAATAAATAATACTTCGAAAGGGATAGCAGGTATAAGATAATTTCCCTTCGCTGCCTGCTCCCTTTTTGCCTCTAAAGGTTCATTATTCCTAACTAGGCAATTGTTAGCAAAGGTGCAAGGTGTGGTGGGCTATGTCTTTTTTTTGTATGTGTGCTGTGTTGATGTTTGGGTTGCAGAATTAGTTGTTTTCATATTCACTCACAGGTTTCTGGCGGTATAATGGTTCCTCTGTCAGGCTTCCTGCTTTAGTTTCAGTGTCGTTCTCTAATTCTCCCACTTTCTGTTGGAGCACTGGTAAGACTGATGTGGTGTTCGGCAGCTGTCAGTCTTCCCTCCCTTGTAAATTCTTTTTGTTTGTGGGAAATATTTAAAACAAAACAGAATCAATTCTTCTGTGGGAACAGTGAGGTCAGATGTCATCCAAACTGGTCTAATATTTAAATTTACCGTTAATTACCTCTGTTCCAGATGCCCATAATATTTTTGCCCAATCTGTATATAATCATGTATGTAATTATTTACTAAAAGATACATTGTTGCATATTCATGAACATCAAGTAATTTAGTCTTTCAACAGACCTATTACCAACAACTGGGGTTAAGCAAGGAAAGCAGGCTGAGGAAACATTAACAATAGTCATGCATAAAGACTCTGGTTGCCAGCAGAGTTTTCATTCATGAGCTTGATCACCAAGAGCAACATGGAGGAAAAAGTTAAGATCTCTATTTATTATTTATATTAAAGCAGTAAGTACACAAGACACTAGAGACCATAATTGCAAAATCGTATTGTTAGTGTGTCTGTATTGTTCAGTTATTCTTTCCAGTCATGATGATAAAGTCAGCTTAGGTGCAATGTTGTTTGTGATAACCTGATCAGCAAGTGTTTCAGTAGAAAAAGTACTGCTAAAATCTTGAAACAATAAGGCCTAAAGGAAAATGTATGTGGTTTTATGCCCCCCCCCCCCCCCCTTTTTTTTTTTGTCTTCGCAGTTCTTAGAGTTAAGTCATAGATGATCAGGTGCTTCAGGGATTATGTTCAACATGTGCTGCTTATGTCATGACTGATTAGTAAAGAAGAAACATTTTGACTGAGGTTGAACAAGTGAACTGCAGAGCTATTTCAGAGCTATTATTAAGTTCCCCCTTCTTATCTGACAAAAGATAAAATATTAATTTTCATTGGAATACAGTTTGCAGAAGTAGATTTGGGAAGTCCTACATTCTATTTCTGACCATTGCTGCCTTGCTGTGTGGCCTTGGGAATTCTTCAGTTCTTCCATCTGTTTGAAAGGGATAACATTTACTTCATAGGTGACAGGGTTCAAATGCTGTTTCTAAAGCTTTGTGAATACTTAAGGCATTATACACAGAGAGGCATTATTTTAAGTCTCTGGATTCTAAGAAACAAGATCAGTTGACTTCCATTTGCCAGTCCTTGTTTCAAACTGTAATGTTGTTCCAGGTTTACTTGACTTGGCCTGTGCCAAACTGTGCTGAGGGATGTCCTGGCTCATGGATTAAAGATGGTTACTGTGATAAAGCCTGTAATAACTCAGCATGTGATTGGGATGGAGGTGATTGCATTGGTAAGACAGCAATGTTAAATTTAGAAAAAAGTGAACTGTTTGGTTTTTATTACAAGAATAATTCTGTAATTTGTCATTCTCCTATAACTACAAAATTTGCCTCCTTTAATAATAAAAAAATGTTGACTTACAGATGAAAACCTTATTTCTTGCAAACTACATGACAGCAAATACTAGGGCATAGGAAAGTCTTTCTTTGGGTACCAAATTTGACTAGCTGAAAGGAAGATTTTTGAAATTCAAATTATTATTATATATTATTGTCTTTTTATATATATATTTATACACGCACACAATATTATATATTATTTGCACTCAGAATTCAAATAATAACAGGACTGTGAAGCTGCATCATCAGTTTCTAGATCAAATTTTCAGGACTGCAGGGTAGGAAAATGAAGTGGAACTTCTGGATTGAGGAAATGATACCAGTCTAGGGGGCTGTAAAGTCAAGAATGCAAGGACAAAAAGTAGTAAATCAGTTTTCTGCCTGCCTTATTAAGGTTAAGACAAAATATGCTGAGAGTTTTTGTTGCAATTTTATGTTGGTTCCTAGACTTCTACAGTGAGATTGTGCACACTATAGATCTTACACTAACTTATAGAGGTCTAGTTAGCATTTGCCCCATTTTAGTTTCATCAGTGATAAATAAGATTGTTGATTCTTTGGTCTAGCTTTAACACTGTGGCTTAAAATGTGCCTTTCCTCAGAAATATGGATTTCAAATGATTGGGTTTTTTTGTTTTTCTTTTTTTTCCCTGTAGGTAACAGTGGAGGTAGTCGCTATGTTGCTGGTGGAGGTGCAGTTGGAGGTATCGGGAATGGAGCACCATGGCAATTTGGTGCAGGAATAAGTGGTGTTTCATACTGTAACCAAGGCTGTGCCAATTCCTGGCTAGCAGACAAATTCTGTGATCAGGCCTGCAATGTCCTCTCCTGTGGATTTGATGCTGGTGACTGTGGCCAGGGTATGTAAAATACATCGCTGATAAACTTTCCTTAGGGATTCTCCTGAATTGCCTGACCTTTTTAATTCATCATTAGTCTCAGATTGGGCTAAGATGCCCTGTACAGAGTCATAGAAAAGAGCTGCTAGCAGCTGAACTAAAAAGTCAGATGATACTTGTATTCACTAATCCAAACGTGAATCAATATTATCTGCTGCTTTATTTAATAAAACTGTTACTGACCAAGCATGGGTTGGGTGCTTGATACTTTACAGAGCAGCGAGCATCAAACTCCTTGCCCCAAGAGGCTTACATTTTACATGGAGAAATTACATTTCAGGTATGCGAACAATCTTTACCTGAATAAGGACAGCTAACTGTAGTGGTTAAGAAGTTTAAAGAACCTCTCTGATGCTGACAGCATCAGTTCAAGCCTGGCTCTGGGCTCTTGCCAAAGGCTACTTTCAGTCACCTGTGAAGTTGTCTGAAGCTTATTTTGATATGAAAGACTATCAGGAGTGAATTAAATGATCGAGTGTGCTGTCTAGTATATAGGCAGGGGAACAGAAATGGAAGAATTTGGCCTGTTTGGAAGTGTAGAGGCTCCCCTGCATCTCAGCTGAGATAAATGCGTTAACTGGTGTTTCTGTTGCTGGCAGTGAGGTTTTGTTCGTGTGAGAGCTGACAGATAATCTGTCTTCTGCTGTGTAAGGGAGAAGTTTGATTCAGCCTATATGACTTTGGAAGTCTCAAATCAAGATGCAGTCTAGCAGTGAAATCCAACTGTTGTAACATTAATCTACTAAAACATGGCGAAAATCTAGTATGGGCATGTTACTTAGGACTGATACATAATTTTAAGTGACATGTAATAATGAGCCACTTAGGCTTTTCAGGTAGAGACTGAGAGTGATAAATTATACTGGCTTTTAGAATTACCACTGGAAGTTTGGCAGCTTTATATATCTGAGTATGTTCTAGTCATTCATTATTAAAGATAGGTGAGCAAGAAACTGGAAACTACGGTCAGTGTTCTTTCACAAAGCTGTCTCCCTGCTAATATAGTTAAATCTAGCTAGGCATATTACAATTAAAGAGTGAAAGACAAGTGTCACACTGCAAATTGACAGAAATTTGTTTTATTTCTTGTGGTTTTTTTCCAGATCACTTTGAAGAGATGTACAAGGTGACGCTTCAGCTTAATCAGACCTACTATGTTATTCCCAAAGGTGAATGTCTGCCCTACTTCAGCTTCAGTGAAATAGCCAAGAAAGGAATTGAGGGTTCATATAGTGATAATCCAATTATCCGACATGCTTCAGTTGCTAACAAATGGAAGACTATCCACCTCATAATGCATAGTGGCATGAATACAACTGTGATCTATTTTAATCTTACGTTTCTAAATAAAAATGAGGAAGAGTTTAAAATGCAGATAGCTGTTGAAGCTGACACTAGAGAGGAACCAAAACTGAACACAACTTCCATACAAAAATCCAACTCTGATTTTAAAACTATAACTTCAATACCAGAAGCTGAAATGATATTTGAGGATATACCTGAAGAAAACCGCTTTCCAAGAGTCAGGAGACGTCAAAATAACACAAAAGAGAGTCTACATGAAGAGGTGATAATACCATCAGTAATCATGTCTCTCCTTCCTGAAGATGTTCAGCTAGCACTGCAGAACCTGGACTTAAAACTACTAAATGGTGATATCACTCAGAAAGGATTTAACCTATCCAAGGCTGCTCTCCTGAGACCTTTCCAGTTCTTAACTACAGCGAAGAGTATTATAGGCATGGAAAAGAAGGGCATGCATAATCGTTCAGAAGATCAGAAGAACCATACCAGCTGGCAAAAGCCTCATAAAGATGTAAATGATGGCAAAATAAAAACAACAAAAGCAAATGAAGAAGTTCCTTCAAGGCTTACAGTAACAAAGGGGACTGTTGTGACAACGAACGCAAATAAACCTACTTATAAAGTAAAGCCTAAATCCACACTTCCCTCCCAGAGCATGGGAAATAAAAATGAAACTCGAGAAAAAGTATTGAATGCACTCATATTAAGAGAAACCCAGAAATCAAAACATACTGGGAGTTTAGATACTGGAGAAGATGCACGGGGAATGGAAGGAGGAAAAGGGCATGTGCAGATGGATACAAATGTAAGGGAGGGGCTAGTGGGAAGAAAATTACAGTCTTACGCTGGAAGTTACCAAGGCTTTTTGCCTTGGGAGAAAAAGAAGTATTTCCAGGACCTTCTTGATGTGAGTATCTTAACATCATTGCTTATTGGAATAGTTGCATCTTTCTGCATTTAGTGGAATACTGTTAATATGATCTATAAATTTGGAATGTGTCTTGCCTTTGAGGCAAATACTGAGATTTTTTCGAAAACTCCTTTTGACTTTTCACATAAAATCTAATTTGTTCGTGATCTGGGCCTCTCTTAGCCTAGGTGGTACAAGCTGAATAGGCATTTCTGTTCCCTTTGTAGTGCCTTTTTTTTTGGTCAGATTCACTTTTTATTCATTGTATGTTGGCACAGTGCTGCTGTTCAGACATATATAGTACTAGAACAGAGAGCTTAAATTTTGTTTGGATTGCATTTATGAAAATATAGATCCAGTTTATTAAAAAAAATACATTAAAAAATATGTGTAATGGTAGATACTTGGGTTCTAAAAGTGAAATTGAAAGTCTGCCAACAAAACTAAATATCCAGACCGTGTCAAAAGAATGAGTAGGAAGCTTCCTCTGCTTCCAGCCAAAGCATTTTGGCAGTTTTGATAACCACCAGAAGAGTAGATAGAGACTGTGCTTCAGTTCGTAGCAACTGCTTTGCACTACTCCACATAGCAAAGGGGCTATGTTTTTGAAAGACCGTTCATCTGGGATTGGATTTTGCATGAGGAATATTTATATTCATAGGATTTCAGTTTATCAAATATGGATGAATAATCAGAAAAAAAAAGCAGTATTACAAATAAATATGATAGCAAACATGGACTTTAAGGTGTATCAGTTGTCAGAGCACAAATATTAAGGAAGTTTTGTATAGATTACTTTTCCTCAAAGCATGAAAATTTTAAGGAAAAGGTTACCTTTTATCTTTCCTTTTTAAAGAGAGAATTTAGGAATATGAAGAAAAATATTCAAAACTTCTGTTCCCATTTTCAAATATTTGACAGCTGGCTGAAATGTCATTTTTTTCCTCTGCGTTTAATGTTTCGGTCTTTTTCAGTAATGTAACCTTGATTTATGCCTGTCCTGCTGTTTAGGAAGAAGAGTCATTACTCAAACAAATGTCATACTTTACTAATGGTAAACATTTTGGAAGGCAGCTGAAAGATACATTTGCTGATTCCCTTCGATATGTAAATAAGCTTTTAAACAGCAAATTTGGATTTACTTCTCGGAAAGTCCCTGCTCATATGCCTCACATGATTGACCGCACTGTTATGCAAGAGCTACAGGATATGTGAGTATGTCTTTGGAATAATGTAAAACTGTAGGTAATTCTACCTTTCTGTTGATCCTTTTCTATAGCTATTTCCAATGTGTTGATGGCTGCTCATTAAAATTATATTTTGAAAAAGGAAATAGGCAATTTATTACAACATAATAGTTGTGCTAAAATAAGGAGACTTTTGAGAACCTTTTAAAATTCTACATGAGAATTTTATATTTTTTTGGGGAGCACTCTCTCGAGTACTAAATCAGTTTACATTCTTATATAGGTTTCCTGAGGAGTTTGACAAGACATCATTCCACAAAGTGCGGCACTCAGAAGATATGCAGTTTGCTTTTTCATATTTCTACTATCTTATGAGTGCAGTCCAGCCACTGAACATTTCTCAGATCTTTGATGAGGTTGACACGGACCAGTCAGGCATTTTGTCAGACCGAGAGATTCGCACATTGGCCACAAGAATCCATGAACTACCATTAAGTTTGCAGGTACCCTTTCTTTACCAATAACTTTTAGAGTAACTTCAGTTTTTAAAGTCCAAAATTGTTAAAATAAAATGAGGCAAATCTTTATCCTTGCTTATAGCATCTGTAACATTTAGCAATTCTTAAATTTTACCTGGAGAATATAACACTGTGTTCTACTTTATCATTGTTCTATGGAGAGAACAATTAAATTGAGTTCTAGTAGCATCAGAAAAATGTATCACTAATATCTGAGTTCAAGCAAGCAGTTAGTGTGAGTTTGTCAAAAAAGATGTTCCCTGGTAAAAGCCACTGTGAAGAGTGGGATCCTGCTGTGCTTAGTCTTGTTCTTGCACGTAGTAAAAGATAGTTCTTGCCCTGAGGAATTTGTGGCCTAAAAAAAGAATTGAGAAAAAGGGTAGCAAAGAAGTCATACTAGTAAATAGTATGACCATATACAAAGACTCACACTTTTTTGTTTTTCTGGGAACCTGATAAACAGAGACATGGTCCTTGTAGGACTTCCACTCTTCGAGACAGTTGGTAGAGAACAAAGTGTACTGTTTCTGCTTTACAGAGAGGAATTAGCACAAATGAATGAAATAATTTGTTCTTGAAACAGCACACAAAACCATGGCATAACTGGAACACAGCCCTGCTTAGTGTGTTCCTGGCCTGTAGCTTAATAAGAAAATCTTCCTCCTGTCCTTTCAGTTCACTTTTTTGTTTGTTTGCTTGATTTGGGATTTAATATGCTACTGCTGGTTTGGGAATTTTGTACTATCCTGACATCATCAGTAAAGGTGTGTTTTTCATTTTAAATGAAAATGACATTAAGTCGTGCTTTATCTAGTCTCAGTTCAACTATGCACTGAGCATTTGCTTTACTTTAGGTGTGTGGGGGGGTCCCACTGACTTCAGCAGTTATTGAATTGGGGTCTGCTGAAAGTTGTCTTTTTCTGACAGTAGCACGGAAATTCGTTAATGTAGATAACATTAAATATATCTGTGCAGTGTAGATTTTTAGAACTTTGTGAGTGACAAAACAGGATTATCTTTTTTTTTCCCCCTTCTCTTTCTGTTAGGATTTGACGGGTCTAGAACAAATGCTAATAAATTGCTCTAAAGCTCTTCCTGCCAACATCACTCAGATCCATGTCATTCCACCAACTCAGGAAGCATATTATGATCCCAATCTGGTAAGAAACATTGGTCTTAAAAGATGCTTGGTTTCTTTTCTGAGCATGTATTTACTGTTCTTCAAAAGCTGGTTTGATTTCTAGAAGGAAAGTGGGTTTAAAAATTTCTACTTGTGTGTACATGAAGTGTTATAAAATGAAAATTTTACAAGCTACTTCGTAACTTACAAAGCCATTAATTTCCTTCAAAAACAGAGAAAAGCTGAGCTTTAGAAAGTTATTAGATATGGGATTTAAAAAAGTTATCCTTGTTAAGAAGATTCACTGTTGTGAACCAGAAAAACAGTAAGCCAAAAACCTCTCTGACTAAAACTTTCTGACAAGTCTTTATCTGAATTATAACCCATACATTTAAAAACCAAGCAAAATGCAAAAAAACCCCACCAAACCATCAGATGGACATCTTTAGAATAATTCTTCCTAGTTTGAAGGCTTTAGACTAACTCCTTTTAACATCAAAAGATGGGCTGACAGGAACCTCATGAAGTTCAGCAAGAAGAAGTACAAAGTCCTGCACGTAGGATGGAACAACGCCATGCACCAGTGTTATGTTAAGGGCTACCCAGCTGGAAAGCAGCTTGGCAGAAAAAGACCTGGGGGTCCTGGTGGACACCAAGTTGAATATGAGCTAGCAGTGTGCCCTTGCCACAACGAAGGCTGATGGTATCCTGGGTTGTGTTAGACAAAGTGTTGCCAGCAGGTCAAGGGAGGTGACCCTTCCTTTCTACTCGGCACAGGTGGGGCCACCCTGGAGTGCTGGGTCCAGTTCCAGGCTCCTCAGTACAAGGGAGACATGGACATACTGGATGGAGTCCAGTGAAGGGCCACAAAGGTGATGTAAGAGAAATGCTCCAGCCTCTTAAAGTAAAGGCTGAGAGAGCTGGGACTGTTAAGCCTAAAGAAGAGTAGTTTCAAGGGGGATCACATCAATGTATATAAATATCTGAAGGGAGGTCACAAAGAAGATGGAGCCAGGCTTTTCTCGGTAGTACTCAGTGACAGGACCAGAGGCAGTGGGCACAAACTGAAAACACAGGAGGTTCCCTCTGAACATCAGGAAACACTTTTTTACTCTGAGGGTGACTGAATGCTGGCACAGGTTGCCCATTTGTGGGCAGTCTCCATCCCTGCAGATATTCAAAAGCTGTCTGGACATAGCCCTGAGCAACTGGCACCAGGTGGCCCTGCATGAGCAGGGGGCTTGGACCAGATGAACTCCTGAGGTCCCTTCCAACCTAAACCATTCTGTGAAAATCGAGGACTTAAATCCTTATGGAACATCTATTCCTAAGTCCTTAATTTCTATTTGAGTGGTTAAATTCTCAGTAAAATCTGCTGGAATTTAGGAATCTAGGATCTTTAGATCTGATACTAATACCTAAATTTATTTTACAATGAGAACTTAATTCCTGCATCAACCTATGCATTTGAAAAAAATGTCTGCATGTACTTTGCTAAATTGATGACCAGGTGTTTTATAGTTTCAAACCAATACTGTATCGAAGCAAAAATAATTTTGATGAGTACAGATAATGAACTTTTGGGTAGTAGGAGAGCATTATTGATCCCCAACACATGCAAATCATAGTACCGAGGTCTACAGTGTGTGTGTAGATAAATGTACATGGACATTGACTATTTCTTTTTTTTAATTTTTTTCTTCCCTGTGGACATCTATCCTGCTTTGTATTCTTACCAAGTTATGTTACAAGGTTTTAAAACAAGTCTGAATTACAGCAAAGTTCTATATAAAGCCATTCTGTTAGCCTGATTAGAAGACATGGAAGTGTGGATTTGAGAATTGTGCACAGTCTGAGGACATTACATCCAGTACAGCCTTACTTCATTTTGTCTCTTTATGACTCAATTCAGTCTGCAAAATTCTGTGAAGTAAAAACTTTAAAGAGTTAGCAGTAAAAGATGACTGCCATGGATATGTTTTAAGTTGGGGTTAAAAATAAGTCTCAGTGGTTAGGAACAATGTCAAGTTACTTCAATCTTTTTGGAGAGTTAGTAAAAGGAGGTTGTAGTGAGGTGGGGGTTGGGCTCTTCTCCCTGGTAATTAGCGATAGGACAAGAGGAAATGGTCTCAAGTTGTGCCAGGGAAGGTTCAGGCTCAACATTAGAAAGAACTTCTTCACTGTTAGAGTTGTTAGGCATTGGAACAGGCTCCCCAGGGAGGTGGTGGAGTCATCGTCCCTGGAGGTGTTCAAAAAACGTTTAGATGTGGTACTTCAAGACATGGTTTAGTAGACATGGTGGCATCACGTATACGGTTGGACTTGATGATCTTTGAGGTCTATTCCAACCATAATGATTCTATGATTCTATGAAATATTGCTAATCTAAGCAGTAATGCCTAATGTACTAATGTTATCAGTCAGTTCAAATGGTGACAAAATAGTGTTTGTGTTTAGCACAGAGGCCTAATTTGTTTTTACTTCTGTTGTCTGTAACAGCTAAATTTCTTGGAATGAGTCTACTACTGTAGAAATATCCCTTGAGCATAGGGATTTTATTTCCCAGAATTGTTTCAACATAGCTTGCCATAGAAATAAGGCCTCATGTGTATCAGCTGTTCTGCAGAGTTTGCCTGGCCAGTGTTAACTGCTGGCCTCTACCAGAGGAATGTCAAAGACAGCTGTCAAATGAGCTAGAATTTCTGAATATTTTATTGAGGATGAAATCTAGAAGTTGCAGTGTTTTTGCCAAAAATAATCTGTATTTTTCGTATAATATTTGTATGCATGAGAAATTGTGATTTTATGCATCGATATATTTTTGTTTGTTTGTTTTTCCCCCTCAACAGTTGATCAAGAAACTATTGCTTGTCATTCCAGGAGAGTAAAGTGTACGCAGGCCTTTCTAGCTCTAATACAAGTTTTCTACAAAGTACATATTTTTAACTGACCCTGTAATTTTCAGTAACCTATAATCTAAATGTTTTCTTCCAGCCTCCAGTAACAAAAAACCTAGTGACTAATTGCAAACCTGTGACTGACAGAATTCGTAAGGCATACAAGGACAAAAACAAATACAGGTACATTGTTACAGTCCTGTGAAAAGCCATGCTAGGTTTTGTAAAGAAGAGCTATAAATACATACATGACAGAAGATTGTGTGTGTTATGTTAATAAATCTTAGCTCAATTTATTTTAACAGTGGAACTGAAGAAACATACTGATATCTACTTACCTATGTTTAACTGTGCAGACTGATGTGATTTATTTTTTTTTCTTCATAGTTTCTTATTTAGTAAACTAAATATTTCCATGCTACTTGTGCCATCTTGGGCCAGATCCTAATTTGTGTTGTACAACAGTAAGCCAGAGTGTCTTTAGATGGCTCTATAAACCGACTATATGTAGTGAGTGAGGGCAGTTAAAGTAGCATATAAAGGAGGAAAGAGCCTATCCTGTACCTAGAATATGTAAATCTGCTTCATCTTTTCTTCTACTGAAGCTTAAAAAAAGAACAGAAGAAGCATTTTAACCTTATCTACCTTGTAGTTTTCCTGCAAGGAGGAGGAGTGACAAGTGGGGAGGGAGGAGAAGAAGAAAAGGGTTTCTATCCCCTTTTGGCAAGGGCAGGACAAACCATGATCATGACCATGGATTTGTTTGAATAATTGTAATTGCATAGATGTGCCCAAGATCAGGTTCTCTCAGATCTTTCTTCTCTGAAACCTGCAAACCAATTGCATGCCAATGACATGGTTTGCTGGAGTGGAGCTTACAGCCTTGTCTCCTGTCCATTGCCTCACCAGCGCTGTTGGGCAGTGGAGGGTGATGGGGAGCCTCTGAAGCATGCAGTTGCCCCAGGAGTGGCTACAAAGTCAAATAAAGCTGTAGAATGAAAGAAGGTTACAGATGCTGCTTAGGGCAGCTTTTGGACATTATACATTAATTCATAGTACCTCAAGTTGTGCTGTAATCTTTATAAATAATTCCCATCCCAGGAGAGTTTACGCTAAAACTGAAAAGCTGACACAACAAATGAGATTGAAAAATGTTGCGGGGGGGGGCAAGGATTTGCTGTACTTAAACTGATTTATAGTAATATATTTGTATCATTAGGATATATGCTGCTCTTTTGTTCTGTTGAACTTTAATATTAAATAATTCTATTATTAATTTTGTGAGCTTTATAAATGGAGTAGGTTCTCAGGTGAGACTTCAGGGAGCAGGCAGGGTATTTTCTTATATCAAGATAAGAAAGGTAAAAAATGTAAGTGTGGTACCTCTAGTAAGACTGTTAAACTAGGGTCAAATATTCCTTCACAGTCAAGATATCCTTCAGAAATAATATGATACTTCTGCATTTCATACACTTGTTTTGTTTGCAAGTTATTGATTAAGTGGATGAGGAAGGCTTTATTTGTATTTAAAGTTGTTTTATATACCCTTCTTTAACTTTATTTTAAGACTTTTCTGGGGTTGGTGATTGGAAAATAAGAACATGTTTTGTCAAGTCTGAAGTGTAATTATAAATGACAGTTGTAAATTGTGTGTGTTTAAAAAAACAGTTACTAGGCTATTTACTTTATGTCTACTCTCAGATCAATTATTACTTTTATGCCAAAAGTCATAGTTTATATACTTTGTATTAGAATTCAGTTCTTCAATTTATGGGTGGTTACTAATAAATCTATAGGAAAGTGGTTCTGTGCAAGAGCATTAGCTGAAAAATGTAAATATAGTGATAGAAAGCAAATGGCAAATTCTAATGAAGGTTGGCCAGTCAGATTAGAAGTAAGTAATTAAATAAATGATTAATATTTATTGAACCTGACTTTAGGTTGTTTTATTAATATATAAATATTATTTTAACAATAAGGTTTGAAATCATGGGAGAAGAGGAAATTGCCTTCAAAATGATACGCACAAATGTTTCTCATGTAGTTGGTCAGCTGGATGACATACGAAAAAATCCCAGGTATCCTGTTTCTTGATTTGTATGAAGTTTTGAGGTGGTTTTAATTTTCTGTTTCAACTGTTTAAACAGTTTGTGTGTTGAAAAAATAATTTATTGCTGTGTATTTCTACACTGTCTGTTACAGCGTAAGACCAATTTTAACCAAAAGTACTTCTAATTTTTTCTATTTAACTGAAGCTAAGTGACTGTACTCTCTGTTATGCTAGAGGTTATCGCTTTAATTTCTGTTACATTTTTATATATCTAAAACCTTTGAAAACTTCTAGATAAAATTCAGCTATTTTTGAGGGTTTCATTTTTTCCATTCTAGAGAGCATACAGTTTATATTGCAGGCAATTTTATTTTAAAGGAAGAACATTTCGATCTGCTTTATGTAGCAATTTTAAAATAAAACTTAAGTGTGGATTATTTTGTTACAAAATCAGTTTTGCATATCCATTATGCTTTCATGCTCTGTTACA
Source organism: Cariama cristata (assembly GCF_000690535.1). Classification (NCBI taxonomy): domain Eukaryota; kingdom Metazoa; phylum Chordata; class Aves; order Cariamiformes; family Cariamidae; genus Cariama; species Cariama cristata. The sequence continues at coordinate 3,833 of NW_009595236.1, read as the reverse complement.
ACATGGCAAGAAGTATTAGTTTTTTTTTAATATTTGGTGAGAAGCAATCCAAAGCTTGGAAGGTAGTTTTCTGTTTCTCTGCTCTATAGTGGTGAAAGGCTTAGATAGCCAAATCTGAGAGTAGGCTCTGTAGTGTTAAATTAGGCTCCTGAAATAACTGTGAGGTATATGGGGAAAATAAATGTCCTGGAACACATTTCACAGCAACTACCTTGCAAAGCAAAGGATGTATTTGAGACTCAAGTGTAAATCTGCTTTGCAGAAGCATTGAACTGAGCCCATTGCATAAGACTGGGGTTCAACAAGACATGGTGAGATAATTTAACAGCTAGGTGTCTTAGAAGTGAGGTAGTACCTCCACCCATCTCCTCTCCTTCTCTTGGTTGCACGCTTTTATCTTGCTTATGTCTTCAGAAAACTAGAGAGTTCTCTGCTAATTTAATGAGTTTGGCCTCAAGGAAGGGTCTGACAAGTATTTTAAAAAAAATAAAAATAATAAAAAAAAAAAAGAGTAAGGAGGGAAGTAAGACCAGGTACTTTAGGCCAGGGAAAGTGAACCCTGCTCTTGCAGGTCACAGCAAGCTAATGGTTAATCTCAGCTGCTTGTAAAGCTACACCATTTTTACTTTTGTAGATAAAAAGCAGGTTTTCACTTGCCTCTTACACTGTACTACTTGCTAGACCATTCATTCAGAAAGGGGAATGCTAGTCTTGAGACATTTTGCAGCTGAAGTTGGTTTGCATCTATTGCATCTCCTTACAAGAATGCCTTCTGGCCACCTAACTCCTGCATTCCAGTTCCCACAATGACTCGGTCCAAAAGAAAAGGGGGCAGTGCCCTAACTCACCCTGCTGCTTCCTCTTCCTTCTCCATTTCTTTGTATCTGCTGGCTAGTACTTTTTTTGAAATTTAGGTGTGATTTCAAACCTTGTTAGGCCCAAGGAGGGCCTGTAACATCTCACCTTCAGTGTTCAAGTTCACGCTTGCAATCACTGGCTTCTTATTTTGAAAGGTGGTTGCTGATGTCAGACTTGATCCTGATGCTGTTGGTTGTGTTATGTCTAAAGGAGTGAGGCCTTCTAGCAACTTAAAATGGAGTGATTGCATCCTTAGATGAGGATGTGTTTGAGTAAGGGTGTCTAGTCTGTTGTCTCGGGAACCCCAGCAGGCCAAGATGAGCCAGGTGAGCTGATCTGTGTTGATTTTTCCCTAATTTTCATATGATGCACTGGCATGTTATTATGGACTTGGCCTGAGACTCCATATATGCATCCTTCTGTTTTGTTTTGGGTTTTTTGGGGGGTTGGTGTTTTAATGTTGTTTTTTTTTGTTTTGCTTTTGTTTCTTTTTTTAAAGGAACAATAGTGTGTTGTAGTCCCAGATTGCTGGCTGGTTTGTAAAGTGGAGTCAATTGCTTGGGCTGTATTCCTGCAAAGTATAGTGCAGTACTATAGTCATATCTCGTTACCAAAGGAAAGTTGGCATGGCTATGTAGGCATGCCATTTCCTTCTCTTTGCCATGTTTTCACTGCATATAAAATAGTAATCATACAGAGTCTCTAAAAACAGGTATTCAGTGCCTCTCTTGGGATGAACTGAAAGTATTGTTCACTTACTGATCTTCCTAAAATGTTTGGTTTGCATCCTTAAGGAAAAGTGAGCCTTGTCTAGGCATTAATTCTGGAATATCTAAAGGAATGTCAGGTTTGGTTTCTTTTGGATGGATTACAACAGTCTTGTCATTTGAAACAGGTTAATATCCTCATCACTCCTAGTTACCATGCTTTGGTTTGCTGTGTTCAGCAATCTCTCAATCTGTAAACTGCATCTCTTTCAGATGAAGCTAAACAGGGATATATGCTCCAGGAGTGCAGCTACTGCATTCCCAGGGCTAATAAGCTACCAGTCCAAGGGACAATGTCAGGGATAGTCCAGAGTAAACTCCCAAGATGCTTGTAGTGTAGACATATGATTGCCATAACCAGGTGCTTTGCATGGTATTATTTGATAGTGTAGACATAGCCTGCTCATCTTTGGAGAGGAGAGGCATATTTTGTTTTTCTCAGATGTAGCAATTTGAATGACTGTTTATCCTCTGCAAGTAATTTTCTAAAGCAAGATTACCAGTGTTACCAGATTCAGTACACAGACTGCGGAAAAGTAGTAATGCCCTGTGTAGGCCAATTCGTGTGCTCTAGAGTTCTACTTATTTCCAGATTCATGTAGGAAGTCTGAACTTTGCTCTTTGAAAGAGCACACCATACTATAGAGAATGCAGCTGACCAGAATTACTTATTTACAAAGGTTAGCAATTACAAGGCATATGTCACCAGATACGATTTCTTCCTCTTGGGAACAGGTAAGAGTCTTGTATCTCACAATATAAATAAAGCACATGACCTTGCCCATATGTGGGAAAGGGAATTTTTGTTGTCAAGCACCAGGTCAGAGTGGCCAAGGATAGACAGCAGTCTAGCACGCTGCTTTTGTTTCAATAATTTGCAATACCTTAGAGAGTCATGTGTTTCTTACACAAGAAATAACTCTCTGCAAGAGGCATTGTTGGGAGCATGCTTATTTGGTCACAGTGATTTCTATATAAATTCTATGCAGGTTGCTGGTTTTTGTATTTTGGTGGATTATATGAGTTCAGCTTTGGGTCTGTAATTCAAGTCATGTCCTACCCGATTTATAGTGTTCTCAGTAACTCAAAGCCTGGGGACTAAGCTTTGCCTTCTCTTGTACAACCTTTATAGTTTTTATGTTGACTTTCTCTGAATGGTGCAGCATACACAGTAAAATATTAATAATTCAGTATATTTACCTTCTGCGGTGGAGCTCACTTTGTTATTTAAGATACTTTAATGATGATAATTTATTTAAAACTACCCAAATCATAACGCTGGCCTTCTAACCTGCTGTCTGTATCCCGTGATGGGCTCTGGGACAATGTGTACTAGTGCCCATTAGATGGCAGCCTTATATAAATAGAAGAGAGAAATGTGGCTTCTCATTGGATTCCTCAGAGGTTTTGACTCCCTGTCAGCTTTGGTGCTTTTAGAATTAAAATAAAATTAATTTAAAATAATGCAACAATAAGGAAACTGATTACCAGTATCAGATATATCAATTTGGTTTTAAAAGGATATTGTATCAATCAGAGCCCAGACGACTGGAGGCTAGCCCAT